>NW_016159501.1:57172-57806 GCF_001687245.7 Rhagoletis zephyria
TTTAGCTCAGATTGTTCCAATTTTAAACTCATTTCCATAGGTGTTTTATACAGTTTAGCGTTTTGAATATTATATCGTTTAGCTAAAGATTCTATATACATTTCTTGGCTTAAAACCATAGTATTACAATTTCCATATTCATATTCAATATCAATTCCAATATATGTTTTAACTTTACCCATATCTTTCATCTTAAATTTGTTCCTCAGTTGGTTTTTAATGTTAATTATTTCTCGTATATCTTCGCAACTAATTATTAGATAATCTACAAATAATAGTAAATATGTGTTTAAACCACTTCTGTTTTTAACATAAAGACAATAATCATATTTGCACCTGCGAAAACCAATTGTAGTAACAAATTCGTTTACACATTCATACCAAGCACGAGGGCTTTCTTTTAACCCATATAAAGACTTTTTTAATTTATATACCCTGCCTGAACTATCTTCAAAGCCGATTGGTTGTTTCACATATACTTCCGATAACACCTTTCCATTTAAAAAAGCAGTTTCGACATCCATTTGGTGAACTTCTAAACTATTTTGACAACAGTAAGCTAATAACAACTTTAATGTTTGCATTTTAGCGACCGGGGCATAAGTATCATCGACACCATCGGTTTGCTGAAACC
>NW_016159501.1:57831-62805 GCF_001687245.7 Rhagoletis zephyria
TTCGCCTTTAGTTTTTCTTTTGTCATGTAACTTTTCATTTTGTATAGTCTTTCCTCTTTCGTTGCCATCGCTACAATTTCTCGATTGCTGTTGTATATTTTCGATAGTCGACCTTTAGAGATGACAGAGTGATTGTCGGTGATTTTAGAGTAGCTTAATAAATTTGCTTTCATCTCTTTAACGTAAAATACATCAATCAGTTTAACTTCGGATTTTTCATCATAGACTGGAAAGAAAGTTTTAATGTTACCGACTTTAGTAGCTTCCAAGATTCTTCCATCGCCGACTTTAACCTTAATGGGGTTCTTCAATGTCTCATACTCCTCATAATACTCATCACTGTTAATGATGTGGTCTGTACATCCACTATCGAGCAACCATATTATCTCATCGCTATTTGCTTTGTAACTTCTCTCGATATTATTCGCGATAGTAATATGAAAGCTGTTACCCTGGCGTTCACTACTCGACTGGCTTTGATGACTTCCTCTGCCTCTTTGAAAATTTCGTTGACTTTGTGTTCCTCGTTCCTGGTGTCTAGAACCGCGTCCTCGTCCACAATTTCCGACTCCGAGCCAACAATCTCGCTTCATATGTCCAGGCTTCCCACAAATGTAGCATTTTGGTTTACTTCCAGAAGATGAACGCGCACGGCAATCTGCCTTGAAAACGTTTGATGTTTCATTTACTGCTTCTGGTGGTTTTTCTGTAATCGATTCCATGGATTTCATTTTAAGTTTGCTTTTGAGATACTCTACCGTTCTGTCTTTTTCAGGTAACACGTCAATAAGATCTCCAATATGGCTACAACTATGTGGTAGTGCTTTTAGCATGTAATTCAATTTTTCCTGCTCGCTTATGACTGCACCGGCTTGCTTTAGCTCGTTTACTAGCTTTTCAAAGTCATAAAAAACTGGTTTACATCAGAGTAATTTTTCAATTTGACACATTCAAGGTTGTTTCGGCAAACAATNCGGTTTACATCAGAGTAATTTTTCACTTTGACACATTCAAGGTTGTTTCGGCAAACAATTTGCAAAGCTGTTGACTTTTCAAGGTACATTTCGTCAAACTTACACATTATTTTGTACGCCGAATCGAGTTCGCTTATGTACTCTAATTGCTTATTTGAAATGGCGCTGTAAATGTAATTAGTTGCTTGCACGTCCTTGACTTCCCACTCCTCAGCTTTGTCTGAATTAATTTTCTCCCTCGTCGCTACCTCTCTACATTGCTTAAATTGTAGAAACTTTAAAATGCGTAACCTCCAATTGCTGTAGTCTGCTCCGTCGAATATTGGTATCACGATATCGCTATTTTTAACAGTCGCCATTTTTATTACTCTTCGATATAGTTTCTTTAACGTTTGACTTCTCGGTTATTCCTCAATAACCTTGCTCTGCTACCATGTTAGGACGACCAAGTAAAAATAAGCCGGTTCTTTTTGGTTCTAAATCTAGTATTTTATTTTATATTTAAATACCTTAACTGTCTTGACAAAGGCACGTGTAAATCGCAAGAAGTAAAAAAGTAGAGAGAAAGAAAAAAGGCGGAAGTTACAAACATGTCTTTTTGCGTAGTGTTGCCATACTTCCAGAATATAAATGTATTATATGTCAACAACAAATTACGCAGTCTCGTGATCAGAAAATAATGGATTTAAACTAGTAATTTTTAGCAAAAAAAAAACCGACTTCAACTCCCATATAAAAAATATATATATATATATATATCTCATGATCCACTGATCGGATCTCAACCAGATTAGTATGGGACCACCTCTGAGACACTACCTTTCCGATGCAAAAAGAATTATCGAAATCGGTTGACGTGGTCCAAAGTTATGCGGTAACATACATAAAAAAAAAAAAAAAATATTCCGACGAACTGATAACCTCCTCCTTTTTTGGAAGTCGGTTAAAAATAGATTAGAAAACGAAAATATGAAGGACTACGTAATGGAAAATGGCGTTGTATTTAAAAAAGATAAAGATATATTACAACTTTACGTCCCTAAGGAACTCGAAGAAGAAATCATTAGGACACCAAGGTGTTGAAAAATGTTACCAAAAAATAAAAGCAAATTATTGGTTTCCCGATATGAGGAACAAAATCAATAACTTTAAGAAAAACTGCATAAAGTGTATCATGTACTCCGCATCCAATAGTTCAGGCACTAGACAACTGCACAATATTCCGAAACACCCTAAGCCCTTCCATACGATACACTTAGATCACTTAGGCCCACTTCCGTCCCTACAGTCGAAAAGAAAGCATATTCTGGTTATTATCGATGCTTTTACTAAATACGTAAAATTATACCCCGTTCTGACAACAAGCACCAAAGAGGTAACCGCGGCACTTAATAAATACTTCGAATACTACAGTCGGCCACAGACATGCATCACAGATAGGGGTAGCTGCTTTACGTCGAAAGAATTTGAAGAATATGTAACGAACAAAAACATTACCCACGTAAAAGTTGCAGTCCATTCACCGCAAGCAAATGGACAGGTGGAAAGGGTGAATCGAAGCCTTGTCGGAATGTTGGCAAAGCTAAGCGACCCAATAACACATGCTGACTGGGTAAAGCAGCTGACCAAAATAGAATTCGCACTGAACAACTCAATAAGTAGGTCAATCGGAATAACACCGAGCCAAGCTCTGTTCGGAGTGAACCAAAGAGGAGAAATAATCGATGAACTTACCGAATACCTAGACGAGTTCATTTCAGGCCCAGGGGGGAGGGATTTGGATGCCCTGCGTGATAGTGCTGAAGAAAAAATTGAAAAATTGCAAAAATACAACTTAAGTCGAAGTGAGCAGAAGAAGATGAGGGTAGAGACATTTGAGGAAGGGAATTTCGTGGTGATAAAAAATGTAGACACGACGGTGGGTGTCAATAAGAAACTTCTGCCAAAATATAAGGGACCGTATATCATACATAAGAAGCTCCCAAATGACCGATACGTAGTTAGAGACATTGAGAACGGACAGATAACCCAAATACCCTATGACGGTATTATAGAAGCCTGTAACATCAAGTTATGGAAAAGTAAAGGTACAGAGGGTTCGAATGAAAGCGACACTGCCGAAGAGTATTAACTATTATCATTAATATTTATAAGTACTTATGCATAATAATTACATAGACAGATCGGGGTCGATCTGCTTTTAGGTCAGATTGGCCGAGCTGTAGTGTAAACACAATGTAACATAATAAAGAGTATAGATGTATAGTAGACCGGTGGCAACACCACCATAGAAATAAGTGGAACGTAATCCAAGAATACCAACCTGGCAATACTGTGAACAAAAAAGACATAAAATAGAGAATTTGCTACAGTATGCAAGAATGAACATTAGCTCTTTCTTATGATGTGTAAAAATTTCATAGCTGTAACGATTACCAGAAGGTCACTTGAACAAAATCAGCCTTATCCTGAGTTTTGCCAGAAAAA
This sequence comes from Rhagoletis zephyria, assembly GCF_001687245.7. Lineage (NCBI taxonomy): Eukaryota > Metazoa > Arthropoda > Insecta > Diptera > Tephritidae > Rhagoletis > Rhagoletis zephyria. The sequence goes on from NW_016159501.1 coordinate 61,293, forward strand.
AAATTCTCCCGAAAAATGTTCATCCGCGCATAGTATGTAAACTCATGGAAAAGCTAATATGCATTAATTTTTCCCATGGGAATATATATGTAAATTCTAAACTTTGAAACTAGTTTTCTCTAGTTTTTAGTTTTTTGAGTTATGAAAATATTAAAGTAAAACTAAAATAAAAAATTTCAAAATTCATTTGGATTCACCCACGTAAAATAATGAAAATTTAAATTAAAAAATTGAAATTCATGTTCATCAAAATTTTCCATGTCATCATGAAATGTTTAAAAATGTCTTTTAATCGCATACATATTTCCTTTAACAACCACCCTTTAATTCTTTGAAAAAATTAACTATTTTCATTAAAAAGTCGTATTTCTTCTTCATCAAAATGTTTCCTTATGAAAAGAATCAAAATGTCTTTAAATAGTATATTCTTTGTTTTTAAATTTTTTTTCATTAGTTTTTTTATTGCAACTAGTATATACATACAAAAATAATACTAACAAGCAATTTGTATCGAGTAAATTTAAAGATAAAAGAAAAGCGTTGTGTATCTTATACACTTGTAGACAAATATATAAGTAACATTTCCGCTATTTGCTTTCCATCAGGTCTGATGCAGTTTTTTGCTTGAGCCGTCTACGCTGCGCAGTCGTTTTAAGTAGACTTGGAGCTTCATCGTTGATGTGGGATTTTAACGCTGTTTATGATTTTTTTGCCACATCAGTGACAACTGGCATGCCAAGATCACGATGTAAATCGCTATTTCTAACGTAGTATGGAGCGTTTACAATACTTCGTAACACTTTATTTTGGAAGCGCTGAATTGTGGCAATGTATTTTGCACTGGCACATCCCCTGAACTGTATGCCATAAGTCCAGACTGGTTTTAGAGTTTGATTATAAAGCAATAATTTGTTGTGGATTGATAGGCCTGAATGCCTGCCAATAAGGTAGTTTAGCTTTCTTAATTTTAAATCGAGTTCCTCACGTTTTTTCTTGACATGCGCTTTCCAGCGCAATTTACAATTAACACATGACGGCACACCAATACCGACTGTAAACAACCCAAAAATCTTAGGAGTCACCTTCGATAGACTGCTTTCCTTCTCCACGCACACAACCGCAATTGTCAATAAAGTACAGAGCCGCAACAAGGTCCTCAAGTCGCTCGCCGGCAGCACTTGGGGCAAAGACAAAGAAACGTTGCTGGCAACATACAAGGCAATTGGCCGGCCGGTTCTAAACTATGCTGCGCCAGTTTGGACGCCGGGGACTAGTTGGACGCAGTGGACGAAGCTACAGACTTGTCAGAACGCCGCACTCCGGACAGCGACTGGGTGCCTTCTGATGACGCCTGAGCACCACCTGCACCGCGAGGCCCAAGTGCTCCCCGTCAGAGAACAAAACAAAATGCTATGTAAGCAATTTCTGGTGGGGTGTCACAGAAGTGAACACCCTAACAGACCGTTGCTTCAGGAGGAGCCTCCGCCCAGGCACGTCAGGGGGCACCTATTCG
>NW_016159501.1:64965-71935 GCF_001687245.7 Rhagoletis zephyria
TACACAATATCTATGACTGCTTAGTACAATTGTAACGGCTTCGTATATTTCCGCGACCGCGTAGGACAATAGGAGCAGGGATCGGAAACTCGGCCTTTCCGACCTCGCCCAACAGTTCGTCTATAGCGTGGAGCGGAAACTAGGACTTTCCGCCTGCCTCACTTACAAAGTAACGACTACGGGAACATGGATCGGAAGCTCGGCCTTTCCGACCATGATCAACGGCCTGTAAACAGGGCGGAGCGGAAACTAGGTCTTTCCGCCCGCCGCACACAAAAGTAGACTGGAGACAAGGCCTCGCCAGCTACCCAAATTGCTATTGAATATCATTGTTATCTTTACAAGTTAATATTTATAATTATTTCACTCTGTAATGTATCACACATACTTAAATATTCTAAATCTTTTTATCTCAACTGTCTGTAAGAAAACATTTTTCTGTAGACTAAAATAAATAAATAAATAAATAAATAAATAAATAAATGAATTGAAATATCACGACCGAGTGTGCGAAAGAGTAGTCATGTAATCGTTGCATCATGATTGTGACGATGAAGCAACTATGATTGGACGACCAATGTGTGTCGCTTCAGCAGGGAAGTTTGGACGGGGGCATCCTGCCGATACAAAGCGAGCTGCAGCAGCAGTGGCAACCCTGCGGAACTTACGTTCACCAAGGTGGACGTCGGTTGGTGGGGAGCGCAGCGAAGGTGCTCTCAGTAAATTCCGCGGCCTTTCCAATCAGCCTTAGAAAAGTTTATAAATGTCCGGTGTTCCGCGGAAGCAAAGTCGGTTGGTTTATCGATCGAGATGACTATGGGCAGATGGTCTGATGCCCAAGTCAGCATTGGTCGCCATGATACGCTTTTTATCAGACCAGCGCTGACTATTGTTATGTCTGGCGAACTGCAGCAGCTGCCCATAATCCTGGTGGGTGCGTCGTCGTTTATTGTGCAGAATGTCGAATCGTCTATCCAAGTCTGTTCCCCTACGATCGTTTGACAGGCTTGAATGCCAAAGATCGTGGTACGCATTAAAGTCACCTAATACCATACGGTTTTCACCTCCGAGTGTCGCACCTATATCGGGGTGATATTCTGCCGGGCAGCAGGTGACAGGGGGTATATAAACGCTAAATATTTCGAGCTCAACATCGCCTCACCGGATAGCCATGCCCTGACATTCTAGGATGGTATTCCTGCGGTCGATGTCTGCTTCAATAAGACGATACTGCACGGTGTGGTGCGTGATGAACGCTAAGCCACCATCATTATCTCGCTCTCGATCTCGCCGGTGCACGTTGTATTCGACACAATTCAACAATGTTGAATTGCTGTGCAACTTCGTCTTTTGGACCGCAGCTATCAATATACCATGCCTTTCAATGAAGACGGTTATCACGTCGATCTTGCTCTGAAGTCCGTTGCAGTTAAATTGGAGGAGCTTCATGTGGTTCGAGAGACGTGTTGTTATGTGGGGTGTGAGGAATGTGTGTTACCTTGCCACCACTGGCTGTGTGCGCTGCTGTGGAGGTTGCCGCCCTGTGGCGGTAGTGGCTGGAGTCGCAATTGGGGTTTGCGACCGAGCAGCGCAACACGGGCCCTCGAAATTCCTCGTCCAATCTCGCGTGGTGCGCAGACCTGAACATACCCTAAAGTGGCACCAGACAAGGCAGGGGTTGCACTTGACTGATGTGACGTTACGGAATATCCTGGTCTGATATACCGTGCAGATTGTAGGAGGAACCAGGAGTTGCCGGCGGCGTGTGGGTGGTGGTGCGGTTGTGTCTGTTGTGTGGTTGTGGTGTGGTCTATTGTGTTGTTGTGTTGTAGTGCTGTGTTGTTTGTGTTGAGTTGCTCAGGTGGACTGGGGTTAGCCGTGAAGGCTGCTTTGTTTGAGCAGCAGGAGGTCCACTGGCGATGGGTCCGTAGTCCTCAGCAGACTCTGAGGGGACTCCACCCGTCGCAAGCATTGCACTTGACTGAGGTGGAGTTGTGGTGTAGTCGCCTCTGCCATACACAGCAGGTGTAGGTTTCTGGCACTGGGTTTGACTCGATGCCAACCCTGAGCAGAAGAATACATAGCAAATGTAGCCCTATGGACGAACAACTTCTGAGATACTTCGCCGACCTAAACGGGGCTAGATCGCCGAAACAATACCCCTTGGGTAAAACCCGAGTCATTCCGGTACGTAGAACCGGCTGTCGTGGGAATGTTCGCAATATTATGATTACACCTCCTGTATGTCTACTGTACGTGTCACATCTTACAACCTGATATGTTGGATACTGTATTTCAAAGTCGTATATTTCCTCTGTCGTGCAAGTTTCGGAACATAACTATATCCTATATACTATATTCGAGTTCTGTTTTATTAGCTATTATTACTTATGTTAAGGTAAACGCGTTTCAAGTAACTGTTATGCTCTTGTTTATTTATTTATTTGTTTATTACAGTCAATTTACCTATATACATTCACGTATATACATTTGAAATATGTATTGCAAAATTTATGTATAATAAAGGTAAAATTAAAATTAATGCTTAAAATAAGTTAACCTGTTACACTTTTCCTTCTAAGCTATATAATAGTTTATGTATAATTAACTAAGATATCATATTCTCGATGCTGTTGGAATGGACGTGATTCCAAGCAGTACCGTAAATATATCACGTGGGACATGCGGTCGAAGAGTGTGATTTCCAGAGCCGTCCCAACTGGGCGGTTGGAAAGGATTAGTTTCCAAGCCGCCTCTTATAGATTTCTCTAACGGCAGGCGATCTGAATGGACGAGATGCAGAGTCGCGCTATTTGATCGGACGGTCAGGACTAGTTTCCATGCCTACCTTCCTATTTCATACATTATGGGTGATCTAAATGAATGAATCCAGAGTCATCCAGCTAGTACGGATGGAAAGGGCTGGTTTCCATGCCGCTCCTTTCTATCTAACAGCCAATGTTCTACAGTGATCAAGTAGCAGCCTTTTGAAGGTACCAACGTTTTCACAATTTTTTATTTGTGTTGGAAGTTGATTATAACATTTTAATCCCTTATAAAAGATATTCTTATCTATTTCCGTTTTATACAGGGGCAGCCTGAAGCTATTATTTTCCCTGAGTAAATATGGGTTTCCTTGTTACCTTGTTTAATGTTAAACGCGAATTTCATAGCGTGATGGAAAATTTGCTGCTTCACGCTCAGCCGCTTGTTCAAGATAAATCGCATAGCCCTATTTTGCATTTTTTGAAGCTTATCTATTTGTGTGTCGCTTGCTATAAAAAAGATTGTTGGACAGTATATGAAAAATGGTTCAACTATAGACATGTAGACCCGAGTCTTATACCTCCTTCCTAAGTACTTAATGATCTTTTCATGAGTCCAATTTTTTTCGCAATGTTTGCTCTGTGTAGTCAATATGTTCCTCAAATTTTAACTTTTCATCGATATATATACCAAGATATTTAATGATTCCCGCTTTCTCAATTACTTCATTTTTAATTTTTAAGCTGTAGTTATCGGAGCTAACGTTAGCTGCTCTAGATATGACCATATACTTTGTCTTGTTCACATTTAATTGGAGTCTGTTTACGCCCAACCATCAGAAAGAAAACTACGGAACCACGTAAGTTCTATGTTATCTATACCAATATATTCCAGTTTTTTAGCATTATTTCCCTGTCGATCGTCTCGAAGGCTCTCTTAAGGTCCACAAACACCGCCAAGGTAGTCTTCTTGGAATTCAAGTCCTCCTTCCATTGTGATAAGATCAAGTTTAGAGCTCTTTCGCATGAGTGATTAGCCCTAAAACCTGACTGCTCCTTAATGAATATTTTATTTGACTCATTATTTTATTTGTTGATTTTTTACAACCGTTTCTAGTTGTTGTTGTTGTTGTAGCGGCTACTTAGCACCGTTCGGGGCGGTTCATCCATCAACGTTGTCGTGTATTTCAGTAGGGGGAGGCCCAGGAAGTGTGCTACTTCCAGAGGGGCTGTCCATAGGGACAGGGGCGTTAGCTGAGTGGGATTCTCAGGGCATGTGAAGAAGTGCCGGGAGTCATGTGGCGACTCTCCACATGCCGGGCATTGGTTGGGCACATCCTCGTTGATTCTGCTCAGGTAGCTGTTGAGCCTGCTGCGTTCCCACGACAGCCGGTTCTACGTACCGGAATGACTCGGGTTTTACCCGACCAAGGGCTGTTGTTTCGGCGATCTAACCCCGTTTAGGTCGGCGAAATCCATCAACCGTTTCTAGTATTTTTTCTAAGTTGGGAAGGGTGTTATTGGCCTGAGTTCCTCCGATTTTATGGTGTTTTTGATTTTTTTATTGGGACAATGGTCTAAGTTTTCCATTCTCTCGAAACTATTCCCAACTGAAGGCTTTTATTTACTAATAGGGCCTAAAAGTGAGCCATGTATTCAACGGAGTCTTCGATTACACCCTCGGATAATAAATTATTTCCACCAATTTTTATCTTGAACTTCTTCACTATATGGATAATATCATGTGTACTAATCTCACAAAATTGAAAGGTCCCCTGACTATATTCCTGTTGAATCGGATCATAATTAACGTTTTCTACATTCCTATTATTATCGATGATACTATCAACAAAGAAATTGTTTAAATTGTCAGCGATTTCAGTACTACATATTTCTATATATTTTACCGTTGATTAGAACTTATTTGATGTTTTCTTTGTGATCTGTATTATTGACAATATTCTTCAAATGTTTCCACATTAAACGACTATCACCTCTATTAATTTCCTCCTTGTATTCCATATATTGTATTTTTTCTATCTTAATCATTTTTTATACGCTTTCTTAATTTCATTGTATTCTACCCAATCACCAGTGATGATTGCCCTTTGGTATAACTTAAATTTTTCTTTATTTGTTTCAGTCAATTGTCTGTCATACCATTTATTTCTGATTCTGACCCGCTTTTGTTCACGAGAAGTTAGTTGAGTCATACACGAAATTAAACAATTATTAATATGTTCGAGCATACCATCAGGACTGACACGTTTCATGTCAGCGAAGGTGCATTGCTTCAAAAGATTTATGAGGTTGTCTTGGCTGTACCCATCCCACGAATTTATTTCAGACATTTTACTGATAGGGCCTTGTTTTTTTATATGGCATTTGAACATTATAGTTTCATGATCCGATATTCTAGGTTCCTCCGCTGTTTCACATGAAACTTCCTTAGCGTTCGAGTACAATAAGTCGGTCAGTGTTTCGGAATATTCAGTGACCCTAGTATTAAAGTTAATTAACTGTTTCATTGCCTGATGGGCGAATATCTCATTCAGTTTCCTACTATATGAGGACATTATATTCAGGTCCCTATTCTGCATTTCGATTCCGTTTCCGCATTCCGCTCCGCAAGAATCGAAATTAGGTATTCTGCGTTACGATCGAATCGAAAGAGGAAGAGAAAGAGAGAAAACATCTTTCGAAATCAGCTGTTTGCCTAGGAATGTGTGAAATCGAAACAAAACAAAGAAATATTGGCCAGCAAACTAAAGCAGCTTATGAAGTTGGAGTTTGTAAATTTTTTAAAATAACTAAATATATCTAGCATCACTGTAATTCAAAAATAAAATTTCGTTAATTTAAGTGGAAACATAATTCTTCTTCTTCTTTTTTGGCGCTGTAACCGCCTAAGCGATTTTGGCCGAGTTCAGCAAAGCACGCCAGTCATTTCTCCTCTGTGCCAACTGACGCCAATTGGAAACGCCAAGTGAAGCCAAGTCCTTCTCCACCTGATCTTTCCATCGCAGTGGGGGCCTCCCTCTTCCTCTGCTACCACCAGCGGGTTCCGAGTTGAATACTTTCAGAGCTGGAGCGTCGGTGTCCATTCGAACGACATGACCAAGCCAGCGGAGCCGCTGTATTTTAATTCGCTGCACTATGTTGGTTGGGTATGGCACTGCGACCAGTAGGTCTATTGTGCCCCTAGCTCATCACAATACATCAACCAGCCCCAGAGTGTCTATAAATTTCATAATATAACCCGGGGACAGTGAGTGTATGTGCTCCTCTCTTGGCCAGACATGCCCTATGCTCCTATACCTCCTGCGTGCAACGGCATCACACTCCATAAGAAGGTGTAGAGGAGTCTCTTTGGCTGCATCGCAAAAGCGACACAGGTCGCTGGACCAGATACCTAATTTATGCCGGTGCCCTCTGAGCCTACAGTGGCCCGTCAAAAAACCTGTAATAATCCTTAGTTTCTCTTTTGGGAGATCCATGAGCAGCCTGTATCTTGACAGATTGTAACCTCCTAATAAGCTTTTTGCCTGACGTTGGCCCATGGTGCCAAGCCAGTGTAATTCCTTCAGTTTGCTGTTGTCCCTTCTGAGCATTTCCTTTATGGGGTTTGGTCCAACTGCCAGAAAGGACTCAGGTCCTATCGGGGTCGAGGAAGCGGCCGTTCTGGCCAGATGATCAGCTTCCTCATTTCCTGCGACCCCCATGTGCCCTGGTACCCACATTAGTTGGATATCATTGACCTCCGCCAGAGCATTGAGCCTCTCGACACACTCCCTAACCAAGGAGGACTTGATCTCGAATGATGCGAGGGCCCTTAGTGCCGCCTGGCTATCACTTAGTATAAGTATCCTTTCATTCCTATAGTTCCTGCGAATATTAATCTCAGCGCACATACTGATGGCATAGACCTCCGCTTGAAAGATGCTAGGGAAAGTCCCCAGGGACACCGAAAGCTTCAGCCTAGGGCCGTACACGCCTGCTCCAATCCCCGCGGGTGTTTTAGAGCCGTCCGTGTACCACTGTATTGTGCTCGCCTGTATGTGACTCTCCATAATAGAGGTACACCAGGTCGCCTTGCTATAAGTGTGGGTCCTGAAATTTCTCTTGAATACCACCTCTCTGTTAATATCGTCCCTGGGGAACAAAGCCAGGGGGAGCTGGGTACCTAGCTTGTCCCTGTTCCTAGA
>NW_016159501.1:82092-84165 GCF_001687245.7 Rhagoletis zephyria
CCATTTAGTAGGGCGGAAAAGTGTTCCCTCCATAATTTAAGTACGCTCTGGACATCAGTTACTAGGTCGCCATTATTGTTCTTACAGGAGTGCGCCCCGGTCTTTAAACCTTCCGTAAGTCGCCTAACTCTCTGGTAAAATTTTCGGGTATTCCTCCTGTCGGCCAGCATTTCAAGCTCTTCGCACTCACGTATTTCGGCCTCTCTCTTCTTGTTGCGGCAAATACGTCTCGCTTTCCTCTTCAGATCCCTATAGCGGTCCCACATAGTGCGCGTTGCGCCCGATCGCAGCGTGGCCCTGTAGGCGGCATCTTTTTTCTCTGCAGCTTCCTGACACCTCATCGTACTACTTCTTCGACGGCGGTACTTAATGAGCGGGAAATGTGGTTCCACTGCTCGCATATGTCGGTTTGTTGAAGAGTGCTCTCTGAGAAACATAATTATAAGAATGAAATCCATAGCCGCGGCGTTATTGCTTGAAGAGGAGGACGAGTCCCAGATTGCTGATGCGGAAGTTAAAAGGCGGAGATTTAGGTACATGTTTGATCCTTCTCAGATGAGTGAAGAGTAATAAGAAATTCATCTTGAACTGTATTACTCATCGTTCAAATCCAGTGAAATTATAAACGTTGTTTAAGCAATCCACAACATTTGCGTTTACTACAGAATGGAAGATTTGAATGCAAATGAATTCCATTTTGAAAGCCGTCAGGAGGAGGGGAAGAACAAAGCCCACGACAGTCGGGTCTACGTAACCGGAACGACCCAGATTTATATTTGGCCAAGGACTGTCACTCCAGCAACACTCCCCAATAACTCTTTGGGGAGCTTGCATGCTGCTGCAACAGCAACAACAACAAAGCTTATCCTTCCATAGCAAATCGAATTCGAGACAACATACACACCTCTTTTTAAAAAGTTAGTAAAAACGAGGCAATAATAAAAACATCTTTTTTATGTAACTTCACATTTTATGGGATACATACATATGTACATCTATAAATTTTATACAAAAAGAATAAATTGTATTCAGTGCATTTGACAGTCTTATTTATAGATAATGAAAACAAAAACGCCTGGACTTCCTCTTTGAAAACCTTGCGCAATATCCCTTTTGGTTGCCATTATTTGGATGGCTTTTACAATCATGCACAGTATATTTTACTTGATTTTTTTTAAATAAAATTTTATTATTTAAACCCACGAAAATAACAATCGAAACGTTCTCCATCAGCAAATTTGCGACTTAGAAAAACGGAACTGCGATCGAAATGTAGAATAGGTATAATCGTAAATTTCGAAGATTAATCGAAAGGAAACGACGGAACGCAGAATACCAAAGTTGCCAAACGGAGAAAATTCCGGTTCGAGTCGAAATGCAGAATAGGGCTGATTAAAATCTCCGATAATAATGGTATTCACCATGTTATCGCATATTTCCGACAAAATGGTCTCCATATATGGTAGAAAATCAGCATCACTTGAACTAGGTGAGTAATAGACCGCCCTGATTTTCCATTTAGTTTCGAGATTTTTCAGTTGGATAATTACACACCAAACATTTTTATCGATAGATTTGTTTAGTGTTATTTTAAAATGTAGTGCGTTACGCAATATTATGATTACCCCTCCTGTATGTCTACTGTACGNGTTGTGCGTTTCGCAATATTATGATTACCCCTCCTGTATGTCTACTGTACGAGTCACATCACACAACACAAACACCAAAAACGTGCACTTATTTTTATATATAAGATTATACTACTTATGTTAAGATAAACGCTTTTCAAGTAACTGTTATACTTTTCATGTACTGGGTGAACTGTCAACTCCATGCCAGGGTTCCTATTAACTGACAGTAATTGTTAATAGCTGGCTCTATTTCTCTTATGCTCTAGTTTCTTGTTTATTTGCTTCTTTGTGCACTCCATGGTTTTACGATTACCCAAGCACTTCAGGCAGACCTCTTCATCTTTGCACTTCGCAGCTATGTGATTGNTGCTTTACACGAATGAAATTGATGCACTTGTTTATTTGCTTCTTTGTGCACTCCATGGTTTTACGATTACCCAAG
>NW_016159503.1:88-84050 GCF_001687245.7 Rhagoletis zephyria
GGTACATGTAGGGATAATTTCCTACCCGTAGGGATTTCAGTCGAATAAATGAGTGTAGGGAAAAGATGGAAAAGGTTCATTTATTCTTAATAAATTTCTATATTTCACTTCGTTTTTTATTAATATTTGCAGCCATCTTTATCCGTTGAGACAAATTTTGAAATAAAAATATGAAATGCAAATAACGCGACCAAGCAAATTAAACTCCGTAATTGAAAATGTCCATTTAAAACAACCGTGGAACGAATAATCAAAAATTGTAAAATAACCATTTCTGCCATGATACAGAAAAATCTCCATTCGCAACTTTTTAACCATTCTTCAGTTTTCCTTAAAATCGTTTGGTTCTTAATTTTTATTATTTTCTCAAAATATTACTTTAGTGTAAATACATATGTACATATATTTATACATATAAGATATCACACCCTAACATGTATACCAAAATTGAACAAATTTTAAGTTAATATTTTTTAAGAAATTTTGCCGTATGATCATAACTTTTTTGTTAAAAAATATACCCATATCGAGCACATTCTTTAAAAACGTATTAATTCGAAAACTCTCATCTTTGATACTACGTGGTAGAAATCATTTTGACACATTTACCTCCCTGGAAAAGCTGATGCTGTATTTTATTGTAGTTTGTTTAAACAAAATCGTTGCAAAGACTTCTTCCACATTTAATTACACTGGATCACATATTAGTGTTTTTTTTGTTCTACGAATGCCCCTATCAATTTCTCATGTAGAATCGCCGAAATAGAATGATTCCGAAAATCGAGTTAATTTTTTATTCTATGGATAAGTTTTTGAGATATTTGGTTCCACTTAACCAATCTTTATTTATCAATCTTAATACCAATTACGGAAAACTAAAGCTAACAAAATTCTCCATAATCCGTATATACATAAATCACTTTTAAGATAGGTCTGATATTTCCTGACAAATAAATTAATAATTCTATATTTTTCTGTTTTTTTATGAAAAATAAAAGATTATCAAACTTTAACAGGAGAAAAATTTTAAAATAACAGTTTCTGTGTAGATTTGTTGCAATTGTGTTAAAGCCTGCTCTGTTGCAAAAAAATCAAGGTACTAATGAAGAAAATCCATGGATAAATAACGAAGCAATGAGAGGTCAAACGAAAACGCGCAAAGATTTTTTATATGAAAAATGAGCACGAAAGAGTGTTACTCATACGCAATGTACACCTGAGTAACTCTCTCTTTTGTTAATATTTCATACAAAAAATCCTTGCACATTTTCATTTTACCACTAATTTATTTCTTATTTATCCATCGATTTTCTTCATTGGTAGCTTAATTTTTTCGTAAAGGAACGGCATTCACCAAAAAATTTACAAAAAACTGTTTTTTTTTCCCTGTTAAAGTTTGAATTTGTTTTAATTTTTTCATAAAAAAAACAAAAAATCTGGAGTGATTTATTAATTTCTCAGAAACTATCACGCCTATCGGAAAGTGGTGTATATGTGGTTTATGGAGAATTTTGTTGGCTTTAATTTGCTGTACTTCGTATTATGATTGTTAGATTGGTTTCGTAAGATATATGTGATTAAGTGGAACTATTTTTTGTTTTAAGCTGAGTAACGGTAAATTGAAAATATGTCGAAAACTTTTCAACAGAATAAAAAATTAACTCGATTTTCGGAATCAGTGGGCGATTCTACATAGGAATTGCATAGTGGCATCCATTGAAAATATTTTGCTGTAAACCAGTGTTAATATAAGCTTAGAACTAGTTTTTTACGTTTTTCCATAAATGGAAAATTTCGAGTTAATATGCTTTTGAAGAAAGTGAGCGAAATGTACAAATAAATATGTTAGTTCGCTTTATTAATCTTTAATGTTAAGAAATTATAACGCCTGAAGTAAATAAATGAATTGTGAATTTATATTTTTCGCTTTTTTTAATGAATAGGTGGCAACCCCCTTGTACATATGTAATAAAAATAAAAAAACCTTTTCAAAACCATTTAGCTTGATACCCATATTGTACTAATTAATTTATTTATGTTTAAAACTTTTAAATCAATTTTTTAAACGGTGGCAACCCTTTTCGAAAAAGTAAAATCTTATAGCACTTCTACAGCGCGAGCCCTTTCATTTGACACCTCATTTTTTAAAATCGAATGAACAGTGCAGATCTGGTGACCTGGACAAAAAATCCCTTCACGTATTATATATGTACATATACAGATAATTAAACAAATTCACGCTTATATGCATACACATGTAGATTTTAATATTATATTTTCTAATCGTCTACCTGGTACTGTGATCAAGAAAGAAAGAATAAATGAAAAATTATGCGTTATTCAGTATTACTTGAATCATGAATAAAAAATTATTCTTCATTCGAAATTACTTGAATGAAGAATAAAAATTTATTCATTATTCGAAATTACTTGAATGAAGAATAAAAATGTATTCATTATTCTAAAGTGTTTGAATAAAGAATAAAAATTTATTCATTATTCGAAAGTGCTTGAATGAAGAATAAAAATTTATTCATCATTCGAAAGTGTTTGAATGAAGAATAAAAATTTATTCGTTATTCGAAAGTGCTAGAATGAAGAATAAAAATTTATTTATCATTCGAAAGTGTTTGAATGAAGAATAAAAATTTATTCGTTATTCGAAAGTGCTAGAATGAAGAATAAAAATTTATTCATTATTCTAAAGTGTTTGAATTAAGAATAAAAATTTATTCATTATTCGAAAGTGCTTGAATAAATAATAAAAATTTATTCATCATTCGAAAGTGTTTGAATAAAGAATAAAAATTTATTCTTCATTCAAAATTATAAAAATTATGAATAAAATTTTATTTTTTATTTGAATAAAAATTCATTCAAAAACGCCCATCCCTGTGAGAAACATTACTTCCTGCTCATATTTCATACAAAAAAGATAACAGAATTTACCAGCTGATTACGCGAAAGTAATCAGAGGCGGCGTAGTACTTCCTAATGCAATTATGCACCCTACAAGGAAAGGACTTTTTAGGCTGACCGATTCTTAATATTTACACGAAAAACGCTGTAGAAATTTACCTAAAATTTTAAGGCAGTAAAACAGAGACCTTAGGTTAACATCAATCGTGGCCATATGTTGAAAAGGGATGCAAAATAACATGGTACACAAAAGAACTGGTCAGATGTTTCAAGAATCCGTTAAATTTTGACATAAAATATGATGCAGATCTCCCAGTCCGAGGACCAGTTATATGACCGGCAGATGTTTTGTAGAGTAGCGAATTTTTGCATTTAAAATTTTAAACAGGTGGCAGCCCTGTTCTAAACCTTTACAAATATTCCAAATATTAATCAGACTTATAAGGGATGCGTGTGCCAAATTAAATGGTGATTTCGCTTCTACCAAAAAATATTGCCTTTCGATTGCCTCTTCTTCCACTTTCGTGTTCGATTCTAAATTAAAAGCAAAGGGTGAGCAAATTGTATGTGAGTTTCTTAAAATGTCACACTCTTGTAACCCAAAAAAGGCACATTCTTTGCCCTGTGAAGCTTTGTCAGGGGAGATGGTTGGCCTGAAAATCGTATGATTGTTAAAAAGACAATATTATGAAGTTCGTAAGCTAGTCAAGAACAAGAAGGTAAAAAACATGCCTTTCCACAGGGTTGAGTGTAACATCAAACAAATTTTGCACCGAGGAAGGGCAACATTTTTTGGAAGAAACGAAGTCACCATAATTTAAATCCGTTAAGCGTTTCTGAGTGGAGGGAATTGTCGTTTGGTTCGGTTACTCTAGTTTCTAATCACCTTGTACCGATGACTAACTTCTAAAAGTGAAAAGTTATTTACTATCTAAAGACAAGCTCTTTGATTTTACGACTCATTTTTGGAAAATTATAACCCGGTTCAGATTTTTTGACCTTAAAAAAATGTCTTCGCATTATATATGTAGTTGGATAGATAAGCCGGGTCTATGAAATAACTCCCACGAAATAAGTCCCACTTTTTAAAGCGAAATAAGTCCCACCAAAAATTGCTTAAAAAAATGAAATAACTCCCACGAAACAAGTCCCACTTTTGAAAACGAAATAAGCCCCACCAAAATGAAATGATTTAAAAATTTACTTGAAATGAAATAACTCCCACTCAAAATGAAATAAGTCCCACTTTCATAAACGAAATAAGTCCCACTTTTTCACTGTTTAATGCGATTTCAAATAAGAAGTATTTGGCTCTTCGAAAAAAAACACACGTCGAATAATATGAATAATCAAAGCAGAGAAATAATAAAGAAAAATCGTATGCAAGCTCGCAGAAGGCTTCTTAATGGAATGGATATTACGAATTTTGATAGAGTTCCAGAATTTATTATTAATTCTTTTTTCGGTCAAGGAACGTATAGAGAACGCCTACTAGTAACAACGTTTGGATTCGTAAATGGATTAAGTACAGATCAATTGTTCTTATTATTAAGATGGAAACCGTTTCGGAAGGACCATCAGATTAAAATTATCGACCTTTATAAATGGCTTGAAGATCCAGTGCATGGTAGACGGTATTATAGTTTTAACGTGGTATTGGGATTAGTTGTATTTTGTAATGGTGATATTAGAAAACATGGAACACGAATTCCAAATTCCTACTAAAAATATAATAAAACACATACATACGTAATTCATCAACAATTTTTTTTAATATTGTTTTTCCAGTAGTTAAGTTCGGTACCTATTTGTACACATTTCTTTAAAGTTTTTTTATTATAGTAAGTATAAAGTAGTTTATAACAAAAAAAGGAGAGCCATGAGAGATAAGGACAAAAAATTATGGTTGTCCCTTTTACGAAATGTCCAATATATAACTTTTTGCATAAGAAAAAAATGAGAAATAAAGCCATAATGGCAAATAACTCCCACTTTACAAAACGAATTTATTCCCATTCAAAACGAAATAAGTCCCACTTAAAATAAAAACGCGTAACGAAATAAGTCCCACCAATTGACGAAATAAGTCCTACTTTTAAAAACGAAATAACTCCCACTTTCAAAATAGCAATTTTTGGTGGGACTTATTTCGTTTTTAAAAGTGGGACTTATTTCGTGGGAGTTATTTCATAGACCCAGATAAGCCTTTTCGTAGAGGTAGTAACTCTAATGAAAAGTATTTTCAAACCGAAGCTTTTATAAAACTCCTTCGTTTGGCATTCATATTTAAATATATCATATACAAATCTTGTGTATAAATTAACTAAATTTGACTTTGCAATTTTCTTCAAAATATTTTCATAGTTGATGTTGTTTTTTCGTCTGACACCCACATTGCGACACATAGGTAGACGGTAAGGCATTTACCTAATGCCTTAGTTCAAATTAAATTTGACACCCTAGTTTTGGAAATCGAAACAACGTTGCGGATTCGCCGCATTTACAAGAAATGCCTTTGCGTTTTAAGAGTATTTTTCTGCATAATAGTGAACAATTTTTAACTTAATCACAATCTCAATGCTGGACTTAGTTTTAATCCTAATCGTGTCCAACCACGCCCGCCATCCCCTACCTTCTTCAGCCGCTTTTTCATTGGGAATTGGAGCCCAACGAGTGTGTGGCATTTTCGTTACATCGAATTTTGCTTTTACTTGAAAAGAATTTCAATTGCTACTACATAAAGCACACGAAATTTTGAAAAAATCGGACATGAAAAAGTCAATCGGTGTCCGAATTGGTTTGGAATGCCCCATATGTATGTACGCATCCTACATGCTTGCCACGGCGTATACGCAACCGTTATTGTAACTACGAGTACTTTCACAACCGCATGAATAAATATTTCACAACAAAGCGAGGAGAGGACAAAAAAATTGACTGACACTTACACTGGCTGCACTAATAGTTCCAACAGTGCAAGTAATGACAGCTGCACAACAAAAAAAAACCATCAAGAACTAACGTTTTGCCATCAACAAAAGTGTTGTACATAGTAGTTGACAGTCAACCAAAATTAATTGCATACAACTAACTAAAATGTACTTTAGCTACGCTAAAGCAACTTCAAAAAAAAACAATGAAAAAAACAAAGGCAGCAATGTACAAACAAAAACAACAAGCACTTCAACACACAGCAAGCTACATGACAGTTTGACATTTAGATTGACAGGCCACATGATGTTACCGGCAAAGTTTAGCAAGCGCGCAAGTAGGCAAGGGGAAAACAGCGAGTGAGTTGAGTGCAGACCGGGCAGCTAGTCTAGATTCATTAACACAACAAATGCATGTACAATCGCACGCGTTTCGCTTTTTTTGGTGGTTAAAATTATGCTCACATGAAATGTGTGTAAATTTCAAATAGTTAAGCTTTCGCCCATTCATTAAAAAAAAAGAATTTACACACGCAACTTGTTCCAATGCGCTGTCCAGCAGTTGTTGATAGTAATGTTGCTCATGGATGAAAGATTTAAATAAAAAGCGGCTCAAAGTTTTTTTCTAATTTATAACTTTTTTCTAAGTAAAACATATTTTCGTCCCAGAATGGGCAAGTAAGACATATTTGGCCCAACAGTCGCAGGGAAATTTAGCTTTATAGGCAACAGATAGAAGCAGATAGATTTTGTGGCGGCACGGAACGTGCCAACTCGAAGTACCAGGTAACATCATCGAAACACCCACAAAGCCACTCGGAAGTCTCCGATTAAATAACCAAATTTCTCACATTGTAAAACACGGAAGTAAAGCGTCGATCACTCTAGGTAGCGTTACGTAAGAACGGCGCAGTCTTAATGATTCGCAGATAAATTTCGTAATTTATTCTCAACTCTTCATCGCTTAGATAAGAATCAGTAGTTGGACTTTATTTCCCAAAGGTCTAACCTCAGGAATATACCAAACGAATACCACAAGTCAAAAGTATGGCAACCATACAAAGAGATGCAATGAAGCAGCACCAAAGCGCTAAGGAAAGCCAAAACAGAGTCCTGGAAATCTTACTTCAAAACTGAGCAAAATTTTATCCGAGATGAGAAAATATGTAGCACAAGAGAAAATATAGCCTAAAGGTAACTGAAAATCCTCATCAGAAGAGAAACTCAGATATACGCTACGCTAAATTTCCATTGCTAAAATTCTCCAAATTAAAAGCCGTGAGGCCTAAAAGTACGCAACATGGCAAAGCAACAGAATCAAAGTGTAATCAGCCAAATCTGGCAGTATGAGGGGCATGTAACTAAACGTTGCATGTTGTTGGTATAGAGCCTAATGGTACTACTGAAACCATCGAAAAACTAAAATGGTCGTTAACGAGGAGATATTTATAAGAATTCACAATATTTTTTCACCAGCTTTCAATTGCACGTCGATTCCTGCTGAAGTTCAAAAAAAGGCATTCTGATAAGGATTTGCTGTGGTTCCCGAAATAGCAGCTGAAACTTCTACCGCTTAGACTTTGTTGCTCTTTCCATACAAACAAATCGTGGTACATATTTACAAAGCTTAATAACATTGCTGAGAACTAAATTAGTTTGGTTCGACTCTAGACATGCCTGTTATGCAATATAGGGTTTTTCGGAAAAAAATTCACCATTAGTGCCCCATAAAGGTTTTCATTATCATTTCTAGTCCTTTCAGTACTATGACTTAAATCACTTTCTGCGTGCGTCATGGAGCTATAGGGATTAAAAATTACGTTCATTAAACCTTGTGTTAACTAATGAAACAAGCTAGCCTTGTGTTTATCTTTCATAGACTGGATACTTTACATTGTCAGATCCCGATATCCGCTATGGCAAACGTAGTAACTGAGGTCCGATTTAACTGAAATTGGCCATGAAGTAGATACCTTTGTCTAGAAATGAAGATGTACAAATCAGATAAAATTTACTATTTCGGTCCCTGCAAAAATACCAGCGTGTGTCATGGTTCCGGCAACACATAAATTTAGAAAAAGTATTTGTAACAGTCGTCGCTGCCAAATATTATTTTATTTTATTATTAATACTTATTATTTTATTTATTTATTATTTTTTATTTTTTTATTGCTTAGAAGAAGACCTCAAGCGGAAAATTTTAATCTCATCCACTTCTTATGCGGCTTACATCAAATGAGTATTTTCGCTGAAATAATTAATGTATGCCAAGAAGTAAGTTGCTCAGGTTTCATTTTGCGATTATATTTCAATAAGTATATTATTCTGTATTTTTTTTTTATAACAGCGCAATCACATAGTAAATTTTTGGGAAACTTTATTTGTGTGCATTCCAGTAGCCATCGTTGAATATTGCAGACTGCGCATATGAAGATAATAAATACTAGCAATTGGTTTTTTTTTTTCACAAAATACTCGGCTTATTGAAAGCTGCTCAAATAATTTTGGTGAATATTCGGATTTTGAGCATTTATTTAAATTGAAAGCACAACATTTTCTCTGCAATGATGTGCATAAATTTCGGCGCACGTTACTATATATGTAAGTAGGCTATCACAGTATTATCAGCAAATTTTAAGAGGAATTCAACGATTTCAAAAGCGTCAATTGACATCAAAAAAATGTTTATGCTCTTACATTTTTTATGCCAATTCAAATCGTTTTTTTTTTAGATGAGTCTTTTTCACACTGATGACAGCGATAAATCATGTCAATTAGATGCGTTGCTCGTACTATGTATGTATGTATGTATGTAAAAAATTCCGCTAACTCCATTCCAACGCACAAACATACGCTAAACACAAGTATACATACGTACCAAATTGTATGAAGATGCGCTGATGCTTCGATTTGTTAAATGGCCAAAGTTAGTGAAATCGCATGAAATGAGCGTGAAGTATGAAGGGGATGCTGACTGCTCCCAAAGCAGGGAAAATGCCCTAATTTGCATATTTTAAATATAACAATAAACTCAATGAATTGTGTCGTAATCAAGTCAAATCGAATAATATGACGCGCCGGAAATATATGTAAGTATGTACATATGAATATAATTTTGTATGTGACAGCGTTTGTGAGCGGATCTGCAGGTTAGCGAAACCCCGACGGGAAATGCGCCACTATTGCCGAAATTATACGGTTCTAGAAAATTTCGAACCATGTCTAGTCACGGTTACCGTTTTGGCGGAAATGTACCATTTTGGGTAAATTTTTTCTAGTTTGGTACACGGGTACATAACTTTCAGAATTGGTACATTTTTGGAATCTGGTAAAATGAGGTAATTATAACTTTCATCGTATACCTATTTAAAGATCAAGCTTTTGTGTGAAAGGGAAATCTGCCTTAACTGCAAAACACTGTTTAACTAGGTAATCCAAAAGACAGTTAAAACCAATCAAACTCATCTCAAGTCATCAAACTCACAGACAAAATGCTACCGAAATTATCCTTCCAAAAGCCTTATAAAGTAATAACTTCTGAAGGGGTCACTTGCAGAGTTTATACTTGCATCAAAAGCCCTGGCCACTTTCAAAACTACATCTAGGCTGGTGTTTCCGCCAAAGTAGGAGTACGATGTATTCTGGAATGATTTAAAGTCAACGAAAGAGCTAGGATGCGAACTTTTCTTCCACAGAAAATGAAAAATTGCTCCATAATTGGACAGTTAAGTGGAAATGATCCAGCTTTCCTCTGGATTAATAATCGTGGTTCTCAATGAAACGATTTCTGATGCAAACAAGCAGATGCCCCTCTGCCCTCTCTCAAAACTTTTGTCCTCATTTTGTTCTCTATCAGAATATCACCCATACTTTTGTTCTTATTGGGATCCTCCTTGAAAGTATTCTCGATACTTTCGTTCTGTTTTGTTCTCATTGGAAACATACCCGAAAGTTTGGTTTTCATTCTCTTCTTTTTGGGAATGGTCCCGAGAGTTGTTCGCATTTTGTTCTTTTTGAGACCGTTCCCGAGAGTTTTGTTCCCCTTTGGTTCTTTTGTGGGAATATTCTTGGCATTACATTTTGCTTCGTGCAGGACTAAACCAAAACTGAAACGCCTCACCTTCAGAATTTCGAGTAAATTGTGAAACTTTTGCCACTTTTTCGGTTTTTTTTTTTGAAATTTTGACACTTTGCGAGTCAAAGGAACCTCATATTCGTATTCAGCGGGTCGAAATATTTTTTTTTTTGTGTGCCGGTTCCGTTAATTTTTTAGAAATTTTTTGCCCAAGGTGTTGAGGTTTTCTTCCCTAAAGAAATAAATTACGTTGATTCGTTATATGAGCCGTTTAATTTGAAAGTGTCATGAGTGTATTTGTTATCCTAGGATCCTAAAATTTTCTCGGTATTAATAATTTCGCATATTCATTGAAAAATTACCACTTTTAATTAAGGTAAAGGGACTTTAAAAATCAATATTTTAGAGAAATTCCTGCCATATATCAATTTTGTCCGTTGTGTTTGACTGAAGTGATGTTTTGGAAAGACTGTGAATTACCTGAATTGTTGAATATATAATTTGTTGAATAATAATTTATACTCTGTATTTAATATAAAGCTTCATTCAATTAAGTTGTAACACCGTGTAACAAAAACAAAATAATTTCAAATCACGCGAAACAATCAATATACTCACGAAACTAGGAGCCAAATATCGCAAAACTGCGTTTAAAGTTTTTCTCTCTAAAATAAAGATTTTTTACGGTTTTTCCAATTTCAACGATATGATGACTTTTTTTTTTTAGAATCAGTGCATTCTGGAATACAAATATGTGTACCTAATAAAAGAAAAAATCTTTTCGATTTTAAAAATATTAAATTTTTTTTGGTTCACAATGACGAATTTGTATTGAAAATGCCCTTTTAATTATTTTTACTTTTTAAGCTAATAAAGTAGAGGAACGAAATTTCCTTAGCATATCCTTAACATATAATTTTTTCAAAAACAAATACTGCGGCTTTGCAAGGATTTTCAAGGATAAATTTTTAAAAGGACATTTTCAATACCTATTCGACCTTATGAACAAAAAATAATACATTTTTCAATTCTGCAGAATTTCCTCTTCCAAAAACATGGGTAGGTTTATATTGCACTAAATTCTTTGCATGATCTTTTTTAATTAATCAAAAGTTGGCACAGAGGAGAAACGACTGGCGTGCTTTGCTGAACTCGGCCAAAATCGTTTAGGCGGTTGCAGCGCCAAAAAAGAAGTAGAAGAAAACTTATGGCTACGGTGACCATCCGTCCTCTATTATACGGGACATTCCTCTTTTTTGACCCATTGTACTGGTAATTTATTTATTTTATACGGGACGCCAAATGTTCCGTATTTATATTAATGCCCTGTATTTGTCCTGTATTCGGTGTTCTGACGCCTTAACAGCTCATAAAAATGGCATGCCTATGTACGAGTTTTTAGTGATGTTGGTATATAATCGTAATTTTCTTTATAAACAGTTATTATTTTCTAATCTTATTATTAATTATTTTCTGATTCGAATCGAGGAATGCATGCAGTGCCCGAAATAGAAATTAGGACTGAACTTTTTAGTAAGTTTTGGCTATTTTTCCTTAGTTTATTTAATGTTCATTATTTATTTTATGAAAGTAAAGCTCTTTTCCTAACAAAAACAATATAATAATAAATTTTCATCATTGTGCAAAAAACTATAAGAATTAATTCTGCAATGTTTCACCAATATTTCAAACTTTTTAATTAGATTTGTTAAAAAAAATGTGGTTCGCAGTTCTGTATCTCATTAAAATTGAGTATGATTAAGTGCGAGTGGAAATTTCTGATCATTTGCTTCTCTTTAAAAAAAAAAGGTCGAACATATATGCTTTGTATGAAAAAAATGCGTAACACCGTCAAAAAAAAAATTGTCGTAAGCCTTACCACCTTAAAACTGCACTTTATTATACTAAACTTCATCGAATTTTTTAACAAATTTTACAGGGTAAAAATCTCGAGAAAATTATCATACAAATTTGTGATTTTACTATAAGGATACTGTTTCAAATTTGAAATATGGATGCAAATTTTTAATTGTTCTTGGTTCTTGTTTAAAAATATATTTTCTTAGAAAAAGTGGACTCATCAACTTTTTACTCTAAGTTGCGATATGCATATAATTTAGGAAGTAAAATAAAATAGATTTGTAAGAGTGCCACATTTCGCTGCTTTTGTACTAGTAGAGATCTAGTTAAAATCGAACTCTTTCGTTTTTGGCGTTAAAGAACCAGCACTGAGCTACAAATTTGATTCACTAGTTCGGGATTTCCCCACAGGGAAGCGCATGGAATCAACCCGCCAAGCAAACATACCTAATCGAATGGGGAGGGCACAAGAGAAAAAATCGGAGAAAAATGTTGCAGAAACAGAAAACACACTCACACACACACGTAGCATTGCATAGCACAGCAACAATAACGACGACGAAGTGAAAAATTTACTGAATAACAGCAAAAAGGACGCACAGTGCATAAAATTGAAAATTATCAGCTGGAATGAGAGGGCGAAACATATTCGATTCGATGTTTTTGCTATGCCAAGAAGTAAATTGGAATTGGTGGATCCTGCGCTCCAGTGGCGAGCGATGAGCGGTGCGGTGCGATGCAGTGCGGCCAGGCTCGCTTGCTGCCATATTCAGTTATTTATTCATTCGCAAATCCATTGCTGTGTTGAGTGACTCCATTCGTCATGACCAACACAGCTGTCAGTGAATGTGGGTGGAGTGCCCTTATGCGTATGTGTGTGTGTGTGTGTACAGCCAAAAATTGAGCAGTTTTGCGTACACATGCTCCGACGCCCTTGAACAGTGCGCACACAAATCCTAAGCTCAAGGGAATTACGAATAGTACATTCACTTCATTTATGCATTCATCAATCAGTTAACCAAGTGTAAATTTTGTATTTTTAACACGCGTAGAAAATAAAATGAAATGGACAAAAAACCAATTTTACCAGCTAGCGCGCGAACTCTTAGAACGGGGTGGTGCGTGAGTTGTGCGAAGAAAAAAATTTCACCCTCACAGAGCGGGTAGACGCTGTGGCTTTGCGGGTCAAATAGATTTTCAGTCCGCAATCGACGAAGGAGCAAACCAATGTTACAAAGGTTAGATTAGGTTACGTGGACAGCCCTGAAACGAGTGCAGTCCGAGACCAAAGATCCCAATTTCGATGCCCAGAGGGTTTCCTCATGCCCATTCCTACATGTTTTTAAAATATACTAATTTTCTGACGATTCCAACAGACACTGTAATGAAGTTATCCCTAAGCTGTTTAGGCCCTCGAAGAAATTTGAGGCACGTAATCCGGAGTGCAGGGGAAATGCTGTACGCATTCTTTCTCCTCTTTATATGTGACGTCCTGCAGAAATTGCTGTACGGAGCTTCGAGAAGCCTAACGTTTGGTTTGGAGAACCTTGGTAAACTCCCTGTTCTTCGTTCAACGAGCCGTAACCAGAGCGAGCGCGATACCGCGCAGGTGAGCAGATTCTTCCACTGGACAGGTATCGCAGGGGGGACCGCTTTATACAATCCTAACTCAAATCTCTTTCTAGCATATTCATTCGCATTTTCCGGAATACCATTGTGTCTCGAGACTCAGTAAAGGAAGATTATGTGTTGTTGAAGAGATCTTCGGCATTTCTTAACGCTTATCAAATTTGTCGACTAGTGGTTGTGCATGCACAATAATAATAAATACCCAAAACTGGTAGCAGCAGCAAAAATCCACCAAAAATGCCGAAAGCACCGTTTTGCTGGCAAAATATGGCAAGGGTTGCAATACTAAGTGGTACCACGTGCCCTCAGCAGAGGTGGCAACCCTATTTATGGCAAACAGTAGGATGCCGGGTTGAAAGTTTGATAACGGTACTAGTGCGCGAGTAGTTATTTGAAAAGTTTCATGTATTGGTTTCCGTCGAAAGGAGAAGACAAACATACAATGCCGCATAGGAATTTGATACGCCATGCAGAAAATTCTGCTGGACACCACGACTTCGAGTAACATCATTTAGCGATTACTGTTTAAAATAAATATATGTATATATATGTATTTTTAATGCTTCGAAATAAAAAAATTTTAATTGACTAGCACTGTTAACGCGTATGCCAAGTTCAGTTTAGTTTGATTTTTTCCATCGAACTATTTTTAACACGGGAAAATTGTGGTCTTTAGAGAGATACTACGTACGCAGTTCAATAATTCAGAGACTTTTAAAAAGGTATAAGATGTATTTTTTTGGTAAAAAGTGAGCTTTGCCCCATTATTGTCGCCTTTTAGCTTGACACATTTAGTCCAGCGTTTTTTTCTAATTTTACTGTCCGTTACAAAAAAAAAGTACTTCTCAAGGTCCCATATCTTTTACCACTGAGCCACTTATTCAGGTATGGGAAAAAATTTTTCGCATTGAGCCCTTTTTATGGCTCAGAATAATATTAACAGGATATCCTTTTACTCTTTTCGAGGTAATCGGTGTAACTTACAGACCCACGCTGCTAACTCCACTTTTTCTCAATTCTCCCATATACTAAAGTCAACCTCTTGATAATTGGCTCTATCGCTTTCGCGTCGAGTTGAAGTTTCTTTATTTCCTGATATCGTTTTAAGGTTTTTTACTTGGCTGTTGTAGAAAGCATCAACACGTCAGATTTCGTGCCCCGCCTTATTGCGGGAAAGTAAGGCTTAGCTTCTGGAAAGGCATTGGCCGGTCTTAAAAACGTTAATCTTTATTTTGCTGTACTCAGATGATAGATGTCATATGACTGGCAGAAGAGCAGCAAAGTGTTTGTCAGTTCAGCATTTCTTGCAGGGTATAACTTTCAACACACACTCTCAAGTATGGCCTGCTGCCGTCGTCGACTCCCATTTATTTTATTTAAAAATATAAATTGCACCTAAAAGTATGCTTTGAGCTGTGATTCATGAATGAAAGTTACTACTTTGGCCACTGCTATTGCCTGCCAATATGCCGTTGTTGCTGTAAAATAAATATGTATGTACAAACGTATTTTGATTTTAAGTGGTAGAGTATCAGTGAGGGGTGGCCGGTTAAGGCTCTTACTGGCGGCGCGCGGGTGCTTGACGCTTTGGTGCGTTCGTCAAGATCAAGGCGACTTTGGTGCTGCAGAACCGGCATTTATTCAAGTTGATTTGAAATATTTATAGTTAAAAACACTCACGGAAAAAAGTATTAGCACAGAGAATTTTCCACAATAAATATATGCAAACATTTTTTGTTAATTTTTCTCCAGTAATTTTTTTATAGAAATATGGTTCATACCTAATGTGATCAACACAAAGCTCACAGCTCAAAGAAGTACAGCAACTGAAAACCGAAAATAGTATGAAAGTAATGGGAAAATCGTAAAAGCAGAATATGCGAAAACGGTATCAGTGTACCAATTCAACAAATAAATTTTATTAATTAAAAATGAATATTATTTATGTATTATTTTAAGATAAAGCGCTTATTCCCAGCGAAGTACTATTCGTACAGAGACAAGTCATGTATCAAATTAAAGTGCTCGATCTGAAACTTTGCGCGAATATTTCAGATTCAAAACTCATTAGACCACTTTTGAAATATTTGCATGGACAAATTTTTAAAGTTTTCCCTTGAACAAAGCATTGCTACGTTCATTTCAATAGGCGGCAACTGCGGAGCGCTCTCAAATTGGAGTGAAAAGGGACTCCCACGTTAACACCTCGAATGGGTGTTTCGGAGCATAAAAGCTGTTGACGTTATGGTTGTTTCAATTTCATTTGGAGGTAAACAATAATGCATAAAAAGTTACTTGTGTCTAACTTTAGAACTTTTCAGATGTATTTAATAGAAAATATGCTGGATCCGGCAAAGAATTCCATAGAGTGGGTGCAAAGTGGTTCCAAACCTAAACAAGATAAAAAATATTTTTTGAGTTACTTCAGGATTTTTCCATTTTTATCTGTTTTTACTGAATAATATGTAAATAATTTTTTCAATAAAAATAAATGATGAAAACATTTTAATTATAACAAAATTATGAATATTTTGAAAATTGTACAGCCCCCTTTACGGTCTATTATCGAACTTTTCCATTTTTTCCAATTATAAAAATATACAGAACTTAGTTTTCCACGATAATTTTACAGAAAAGGCTAACGAACTGCGTGATAAACTTGATTTGAGAAGCATATTAAAAGACTGTCAAAAATGTTGAATCACCCTTATCCAAGAACTTTTGAAACCTAGTCAAATAAAAACGTTTAAAAAACCTTTGATTTTGTTCCCAGAAAAGTGTGTGAATCACAAGACGGCGAGTTTCAGGACCTGCCAATTCACTATTTTACTTTGAAGGAAAGAAAAGCAGTTTAAATCTTTTAACTTTCCCATGGAGTTACGGAGTGAAAACCGCAACAGGCAATAAAATGTTTGCAAATATAAGTAAATTCATATTATTATCCTTGCCGCACTCACATGTTTTTGTTGAGTGCGTTTTTTCCGTAATGAATTCAACAAAACCTAAGACTCGAAATAGGATGAGGTTGGAAAGCCTTATGAAGGCTAATAGTTTCTGCTGCAAAACGTTTTCAATATCAAACTGTATGTTATCAATATAGGCTCAATATGTGACAACAACAGAAATATAAATGATTCAGACACTATAGGTGATTTTGAAGAAATTGTGGAAATAGCTGATCTCGCCTTATTATAGGTTTTTATATAATTTTTAGCGCCCAGCTCTTAAAAGCGGATTGTGCGATTAACTAGTTAATATGGGTTATAATAAATTTAATAATGGCGCAGTCCTATTGCAAAATCTGTCGAAACAAATATTTTAAAAAAGTATGCCTATTTTTAAAGAAAATTGTTTGTACATCACTATTATATAAGTGGCTTGTGTTATTTATTATTACCCTCTGAAGGTGTTATATTCGTTTTTGGTTTCAAAAACTATATTATAACAAGATCTAATTTTTAAAATAAAAGATTTGTTAAATCGATTTCATGAATTTTATTAAAAAAAAATTTTAGATTTTTGGTGATTTTTTTCAGAAATTGCGCTTTTTTTTAAACAATCCTGACACCCTGCTCGCAGGTTTGCCATTGCGTGCTGAGGGACGACCGCTGTTAAGAAAAAACCTTTTTTCTGTATTTTTTTTCTGGCGTTGCTTTGACCAGGGTTTGAACCCAGGTGCTGTGCATACTCACAAAAATTCTAAAAATAAAGTAGCTAATATGTATGCAATTTTTTTTAAATTACCCTGAGTTTTGCACAAAGCTTAGAAAATATATGTTTGTATTTTTTGTTGTAGTTAGTATGAATCATATTTTTATAAAAAATAGCGGAAAAAATTGCAACAAAAGTGTTGCATATATTGTGAAAAATTTTCTGTGCCAATACTTTTTGCCTTGAGTGTAGGTATGTGTTTTTTTGTTTTCCTTATTTTTTGTATTCAACTATTAAAGGATTCCAATCGTTCTGGTACAACAACAGCTCCACCGATTGTTGATGTGGTCTTGTGGCTGCGAGTGTGATGTGATGCGATAATATTTTGTTCCACCAATGCTTTTACCGGTTTACTCGGTTACATGCGGCGTGCATGTGGTTGTGAATTTTGTGCAAGTGTGTGGTTTGCTTATCTGTAATAATCATTGTTTTTGGCAGTTTAAGTTTGAGTTTATTTAAAAATTCCATTATGCTTGAATGCTGAATGCCGTCAACCCATTTTTCCAAAATCAGCCACCGTCCAACTGATTGACTGACTGGTTTACTAGCTGTCCCTTTCATGCCATGCCGTTGGCTTTTTTGGCTAGATCTTTCCCTGTAGGGAAACCCCGAACTGGTAAACAAAATTTATAGTTCCGTATTAGATCTTTATCGCCAAAAATGAACCAGTCCGATAGTAACTAGATGGCCACCAGTTCAAAAGCCGCGAGGTACTTAAAAACAAAACAATTTTATTTTTAGAAATCTATATCTAAAATGACGAATTTAGAACTGGTTCGAAACTATAGAAAAAGGCATGCAGAACGAACTAGATCTACCAAAAAAAGAATGTTTACTTTAAACAGGGATTTTCTACGCGGGGTTTTCATTCAAATACGCTTTCAGTCTGCACATCACAGATGCTTTCCATAGTTTGGTACAACAAAACTAAAGTTTATGTTTACATTTTAACATTCTGGGACCGTCTGGAGTCTAACCAATAACAGCAAGCACCTCTGCAAATTCAGCTACAGCCAAAGGTATGTAAACGTGTTTTCAAATGCCCAATATAATTTACATTTATTGAAATAAATTTAATTTCAGATTGAAAACACTTTTCTCTGCAAATATTTACAAATCGCTACCATGGCAAAACCGAAAATGCTGCTTGAAAACTTCTTGTTACTTTTTCCTTCTGTCGATTTTATATCTGTTTCGGAACTATAGAAAACGGGGTTCAAAACGAACTATATCCCATCTGTTGAATTTAGGGCTCGTTCTGAACCATCGAAAAGGGAATGCAGCGGGGGACAATTTCCAACTTCTATGACTTGGCCGTGTTAAGATCGCCAGTTGTTTGCATGCAAAAGAGATTTATCGGGAACTAGTAGTGGGTCTAAATTTATTAGAAGCACACCAGTTCAGAACTAGAGATTTTCCCCACTGGGTTCTCACCAAAATATTGAAATCCATTTTACCCTCAAGATTTATGAACGTATTCGATTGTTGTTATTTAAAGCGCTCTACTTGAGATCTTGTTGCCTTAGTCAGTTTATGCTGACTGCTTTGGCAAATGAAGAGGGTGTCCAGCGTAAATGAGACACCCATTATTTATTCTCATGAAAAGATGCACTACAAGTCAGATTACTTGGATAGTCTTTGCTGTTCGGTCAGTGGGTTGCACAAGTCGCTGATGTATGTATGTATGTATGTATGTGGGTGGGTCGCTACCAAATAAAAGAGCTCTTCCTTCCCTTCTGCTAATCAATTGTTGTGCAGGGAAAATTTGCTGAAAATTATTTAATACTCAAGAATATGTTTTAGCAAAATGCTTTGCGTAGTGAAATATTTATTGGGCATTGCTTTGAGAGTGATTGATAGGGTTTGGATAGCAATTGTGTTGAGAAATTGAAAATATTTGGCTGAAAGTGTAGGAGGCGAATGTATGTATGATTTTTTAAGTTCTGTTACTTAGGGTTCAGTCTGTGTGTTAAATGTAAGGAGTGCTGGGTGAAGTTTTGCTTGCTGTAGACATATTGATTTGAATGAGCTGTAAAATTTATGAAATATGTTTTCCATTTGCATACTTCTGGAGCATTGACCTAGCTTTCGGAATGGTGCTGAAATCGTTTTGTGTGCGTAGTGATGTTTTTAAACTGCAGAAAAGTGAGGATGGCCATATTGGAAAATTGAATTCTTGAATTCTTAATTATTTTCGACGAAACGTATTGAGTTATTTACGGTGCTGGCTAAACAAATAACTACTTTTGCATGCAAATTTCTTAATTAAAACGAGAAAAGTTAATTACAAATTCTTAGAAAGAACGTATTAGAAAATATGAACAATGCTGTGATAGTTTTTCCCATAATTTTTCTAAGACAGTTTTTGGTATCGCTGGCCACGAACATAATTTTAAAACCACACTTGTGGATTGAAATTTAATTTTTCATCCAGTGTTGATATGGATGTGTATTTCTATGTTTTTTTGCCCCCTCCCTCAGCCCCTAGAAGGAACTTTAATTTTGAGTTTTCATATTAAGTTAAGATACTCATATAAGTACGTATGAATTAATCTTTTTTTGGGCACTTTAAACCAAATACCTATAACTTTAAAAATAATCGGTCCAGCGCCTTCGTCTTGACCTGCGGGCTGTGGCTTAAACGTGTATAGAATACGTGCTATTATTAAGATTACATTCAAGTTGAAAACGTTACATGAAATATTCGTTTTGATTTTATTGAATAAATTTAATAAATCAATATGAATTGCAAAATATTAATACTTAGCAATAGAGAAATAGATCCCCATTAACTTCAATCATATCAATTATAGTTAAGAAGTAGACAAACATCTTGCGTCCTACATTGTGATATCTACATATTTCCTGTGCCTGATATGCCGGGCTAAATTTGATTTTCTAAATACTTGACAACGCCCCTAAATGCAGTTCAGAAATAAAGCCTTTTTAAACCCATTTCATTTGATCCCCATATTTTGGATAATGGCTTAAATAATTTGAGTTTACATTTTTAAACAGGTGGCAACCCTCTATAATATTCTAAATATTCAGACTAAGTATATCTTATTACCACCGTTTCACGTCATATTTTAATATTACATTTAACATATGCATACTTTAGTTAAACTCGCATTTTAAAACAGGTGGCAACCCTATTTAAAATATTTTAAAACCAAAACCTTGTTAAACCTTCTACGACTGACACACATATCGTTATACATTTATATCTAATTCCCTTAATTAAAGTTGAATTTTATTTCTAAAACATATGGCAACCCTCTAAAATACAGTTCAGAAAAAAAACATTTTTAACCCATGTCAATTTATACCCATACTTTGGTAATTCATTTGACTTATTAAATAATTTGAGTTTAACTTTTTACACAGGTGGAAACCCTCTTTAATGTTATAAATGCTCAAACAAAATATTTCTTTACTCCTTCATTTGACGCAAATATTTCAATATTTCATATAATTTATTTCAATTGGACTTTTCAAGCAGATGGCAATCCTGTTCAAATAAGTTTTGAACAAAAACCTCGTCAAACTTTTTTCGTCTGGCACTTTTATTGTGATACATATTTAAATTATCTAATAGTTTTAGTTCGAATTCAATTTAATTATAAAATCAGGTGGTGGCACTCTTACATGCAGTTTGGAAATAAAGTTTCTTCAAAGCAATTTTGATTTATATTCATATTGAAGTAATTTATTTACTACCTTTTCGATCGACACTCATAGTGTAATAATTTAATTAACTTAAAAATAATGTGAATTCCCTTAAATAGAACGAACGGTACAGATCCGATATGATGAAAATTTTCGCATATTGTGCACTAATATGTACATACATTACAAAAAGAAAAAACAGATCCACAAATAACTCCAATCAATATATGAACGTATGTGTGTATTTACATAATACTCTGCGATTATGTTATAAATATTGCGCCATCTTTTACTCAAAAGCCGAAATACATACACACTCATACTTTTTGTCTCCTTTTCACACTTCCAGCGCAAGCACGTGTTTACAAAATGATGATGAAGTGATTTTGCATGGAAAATCATTTNTTCCAGCTTTGGAAGACAACATTTCCGAAGAAATTCGGGCTATTCCGGCCGAAATGCTCGAAAAAGTTGCCCAAAATTGGACTTTCCGAATGGACCACCTAAGACGCAGCCGCGGTCAACATTTAAATGAAATTATCTTCAAAAAGTAAATGTCATGGACCAATCTAACGTTTCAAATAAAGAACCGATGAGATTTTGCAAATTTTATGCGTTTTTTTTTAAAAAAAAGTTATCAAGCTCTTAAAAAATCACCCTTCACTTGAATAAAATAAACATAATAAGAATAAATCAACCAATAATCCCATAAAAATGAAAGGAAATTATTAAAATTGATTAAAGAAAATAAAAACAAAATCATTCGAGCGGTTTTCGAGCATTTTGGTAATAAAAAAATTTGCAAATTTTTTCAAAAATTTTTTGCTTTAATTTTTTGCTGCTCAATATCTTTTGAATTTATGTAAAAATTTTAGGCGATACTATTTCTATTGCTCCAAAGAATTTATATTCCGAAACACAAAGTTAAATCTGCAAATCGTAAGTTGCTAGAGCACTTTAAAGGCTCAAAATTTAACCCAAAATAAACCAATATTTACCGTTGTTTCTACGACAGAAACTGAATTACTTACAAAAATGAATCTGTTGCCAGGTTTGGCATTTTGACTTTCAAACTTCACACTTTCCTTTGAAATCGCTTCATTGGTTCTCGTGCGATAGGCGTTTTCGTGAAGTTCTAAAAATTACATCACAACATTTGAGCATAGCCTCCATATCGAAACGTAAGACGTATTCTACGTCAAAATCAAAATATGTAAAAATAGTCACCCTTATTTATTCTAAATATAATTACTTAATTTTTCCAAAATCATTGCATAGTAATCCACGTTCCACCCACTAAACACACAACCATAATTTGAATCCGCCAGCGGATACAACCCAACAGTTTTGTATAAATTAACGGGCGCAGTGAGTTGATTTGCCATTCGTGGAGGACGTGAAGCACACAAAGTGTCACCAAAAACGAGGCTGTGCTCCAAAAGCAGGCGATTGTGTCCGGATTTCAATATACATAAATACATAATTTATGTGCGCCGCAGCCAATTAGTCTTAGTTACATTTTCGCACGCAAATCAACACTCGTTCAAATAAAATGGAATAAATGAAGGAATGAACGAGTAGTGCGTGCAAATTGAAATGTGTTGGGCACTGAACTAAAATGGTAAACGAGTGTCGTACAAGAAAAATGAGGCGAGGAAAAGTACTTGGTACTTTAATGTAGTTGAATATTTACATGTAAATTGCTAAAGAATTCGCGATGTAAGTGCCTTCATGGCGTGAAAAATTTGTACTAAGTCCCTTTCAGACACGTCAAGTCTTGAAAGCAATTTTTTCGCATTCTCTTTTGTGTTTTCTATTTGCTTCCACACGCGTCAACTTTAATTGAATTCAAGTCCTTGGTTCTTTAAATGGGAAGCAACGAAAAGATCAAAAGAGACAAGAAAACTTGAAACGAACTGACGGTGCGGAGGTATCTGTACTCTTCCCCTCTCTTCTCACCTCCTTCGCCTACGAACGAGCAAACTTGAAAGCAAGACTTGACGTGTCTGAAAGGGGACTAACTTGCGGCAGCGAAAACGTACTTCAACAAAAAGGCGTGTGATAAAAATCAAAGAAAAACGTATAAAAACATTGTGTTTGACGACGCAAAACCGAATCAAAAGTGGAAGCAAATATACATACATGAGTTGAGTGCGAGTAAGAAAAATTTGTTGGAAAAAACTTAAATTCCGACACATGTCACAAAATCGTTGGACCATGTAGTCTATTTGTGGCATATTGGAGTACTTACAAAGTGCTCCTCTGTCATGCTGTAGCGGTCCAACTGGTGTCTCTGCACCACCTTATTGTTACCCGATCATTGCTCGTTGTTTTAACGAAATGTGATTGAAGTTGAACATTTGAAAGCAAATTTGTATGTCTGGCTGTATTATTATTTAATAGCGTGAGCCGAAAATCCACTTTTTTATTACCTCCCTTTATTAGCTCGGGATGTAACTATGTAATATTGATGCGCCTAAAAGATGCAGCGATTTCTATCCTCAAGTTACATACCTGATGACAGTACGAATGCAAATTATAATAGCGAGGTTTTAGTTTTTTAAACTGTAATTTTATTAGAATTTCGATTGGTAATATGTAGCAAAAATATGGTTCATAATGTTCCAAAAATAATCTGTGTAAATGATGACAGCTTTTGGTCAATATCTTATGCTCGCCCAAGTCCATCAAAGTTCAAGTGCTAAAAAGTTTTTTTCTTAGCATGTAGAAGCGACTTGTGTACCATCATGAAAAGTTCAAATGAGTCATCATTTGTTGGTATGCTTCAGTTTATAAAACAAGAAGTTTTCTCTTGTATGGTGCATTCATATTTTCCACGCCTGCTACTACAGAGTTCATAATAAAATGAAATAAATTTTCTTATTATAAAACTACTCACTTTTCCGGCGTTTCGTAATCCATTGCTGCGGTGTATTTTATATAAAATAAATCCCGTCTGTTGCAGTGCACTATGGATAATTTGACCCTACTTTGTGGCCAAAATTCTAAAAGTTGAGATATCAATTTAAAACCTGGCCCAGTAGTAGGACTAGAAATAGTGGCCTTGCCGCGCAAAAATTAACTCGTAATGGTCACACCTCCAAAAAATAGCGTAATGGTCACACGGGGTCCTGTGGACTCCAATCCAATAAATAGATGCCTATTTCTTTCGTTCTATTTTAAATATCGACTCGAATCCTCCACTGACCTTAAATTTTAAAGTTTCTCTTTGTTATCTGACAGTTTTTTTTTCCAAATTTTAAATTATAACACCGTGAGTTATTTCATAAAACTCATTATTTTGTACCAAGTAGTTACCTAAGAAAAATTATAATTTCTTTAATATCGCACAAAATCTCGGTATAAGATTATGGGGAAATAAGAGATCAGGGACTATTCTACCGATTTATGATGAGTTTTTTTTTAAACGTTTTTAAACATTTTTTTAAAACACTAAATAAACTGTTTTTTTTTAATATTCAACAATTTTTAATGAGCTTGAGGCCGTTTTTAAGGAAAAACTTATTGTAGAAAAGCAACAATAATTTGACAAAACTGGTAGAAGTGATAGCTATTTCGGAAACCACCACATTTCCTCATCGGACTTCTTTCAGTAGGCTTCAATCCGACGATCCCACTGACTCAGCCAGTTGCCTGTGCACTGTGCTAAGTTCGCCTTGTAAATTATCGTCGCTTTTTTCCCACTTTTTCATTTTGTTATGTTGTTTTTAATTGTACAATTTCAATTTAAAGTCACTTAAATGCGGACGTTTCTTTGGCATAACCTTTAAATTATAATAAACGTTTTAATTGGTAAATATTCTGCTAACCGTCACTCTTTCTTTCCACTTTTCACTTTTGAAAAGCAGCAAATAGATTACGAGATATACGCATTTGAAAGTGGTACAAAATCAAGCTATTATTATTTCAAGCAAGTCAAGAAATTGACTTTTGTCCATAAAATAGGCGCAAATTTCCCATAGTGCAGTGGCGCGCAAAAAGAACAATTAAAATGTAAACAAAGAACAGCTGTTTCGCTATAGAGAAACTTCGGCCGCAATTGGCAAATAAAACAAGCTTTTCGCTTGTCATTATTAACTGTGCATACCTATGACAAAAGTTGATGACACGATAACGACAATTGAACTGTGCCAATTGACGACTGTGACAACACGCGAATAGGGCTGTAAGACTTAATTGTCATCAGTGTTATTAATGCTGAACTTGTATGACGTTTATCAGAAGATTTTACTATTGAATTGCAAAATCAAAATTAGAATCAGTGATGACAGGCAAGTCACAGATGGATTCTAAAATCACAAAGTAGTTTTTGTGAAAATTGCAGATATAGGGTATTGAATATAAGCCCTCGATATGTAGCTGTTAGTAGTATAAAATATTTTTGGCCAGGTTTTGGGACCTAATACTACACTTTGCGGCCCTTATTGTTTATACGATTTACTTTAAACCTGAAAAGTCTTGTGCTGTGCTACTCTACCACGCGAAAAACCGGAAAGGTGCTAGTCTTCTACGCGAATAGTGAAACGTGCTAAACTTCCAAAGTAATCTGGGATGAACAACTCTTCGTAGGGAGCGACGATTTATTCTTCTGCATACGTAAGTTTGTTGTATGGAACTACGAAATTGTCCCAAAATTTGTGAGGTAGGGCATTTGACAGGAAAAGCTTTTGCACACCAAATTATGAATGTATACACATATTACACACATATGTATGCATACATAAAAATGATAAATATGTAAGGTACATGTACGTGTGTGTTCACTGAATGACAGAAACTCATTTAAGCATCATACCACCCACCACTGTTTATTTGCCTTATTAAACATTCAAATGAAGGCAAGCGGAGGCGAACGCGTTCAAGTGTGCAAGCGCCAGAAAAACTTATACTATAATTTCCAAATATTAAAGTCCTCTACGTGTGTGTGCACAAGTCAAGCAAGTTTCAAAGGATGCAGTTGCTTTTAAATGCGCAACCTATCTCACCACATGAAGACGGGCAGGATGCTTCAACAACAACGACGGTGACGACGACGACCACTTCTGTCAAGGACATGTCTCAGTCAACAAAAATTATGAGTTGGCAGCACAAGATGAGCACACGAAATGTAGAAATAAAAATATCTAATAATAAAAGTCAAGCGAGAAGAAAAGACGAAGCCAAAAATATGAGCAAAACATAAAAGAGGCAGCAGCAAATGAGTGCAAGTAAACTTAAAAGGCAAAAGAAAAACGGGGACAAAAAAAAAACAAACAAAATGCAGGAAGGTGCTGCTAAAATCAACGTCGTAAATTGCCACCACACTGCAAAGCAGTGCCACACAAAAACTTTGTCCTTTTGCCGGCACCCTTATACATCGACATAGCAGTTATGCAAAAAAATTCTGTGTCGTAAAAAAAAAAAAAAAACACGAAAAAATTAAAGCGAGAATGTGAGAAAAAAATTTCTATGGTGCGAGTGTCACGTCGTCACTGCTGCACGAAAATCTTGCCGCTAACGCTTTGCACTTCCCTTTCCCAACACACGGGCAGCTAATAATAATCCTCTGGTGAAAAATTATGACGTGCCTCATTTAAGGCAGCCGATAAGCGTACATGTCAGTGCTTTTTGCTTACTTGAAAGACACACCCACTTTCTCTTCATTGCTTTACTGCGTATTTATTCCATGGCTTCGCCCACCACTGACCGACATGTTTATTTTGTCGTTTTTGTTATTATTTATTTTTTACTCCTCTGCAGAGTATTTCCGCATGCCACTTGGAAATAAAAATAAAAGGTTGCCGCCTTTTGGGAGTTGGAGGACGTTTTTGTGTCAAAACAAATTTTTTTGTTGATAATTTCTGTCGGCAAAGTCATAAGGGGACATTTGTGCGTATGTCTAAATGTTCAGATTTAACATTCTATCATATATGTATGTATGTATGTACATTAGGATGGTGCAAAAATAAATAAGTAAATAAATAAGTAAAGTCGAAATTTTAATGCTCTCACCCCGAGGATTATTCTATACCGGAAACAATATGCCACTAGTTTTTTATTTTGAAATCAAAAAATATTTAGAGGCTGCTCAAAGCGCTAAAATTTTCCATAGATTTTATATTGGGAAAAAACTACTTTTCGTATAAATGGTGTAGAATTCTTGAAAATAAATATTTCTCAATCAGAAAACTCTGGTTCTCTTCAAGAGACTTCCAATAATAATACGGAATTGTTTATGTATCCATTTTTTTAAACTAAAGGTTTTTTATTTGTCTCCTCGTCGCATTTTCTGGGGTTTTTGGGTACCTATACAACGAAAAAATTGTAAAATATATTTGTAATTGGGTATTACTGGAAATCTCCTGAAGATAAACAGAGTTTTCCGATCAAAAAATATGGATTTTCAACAAATTCTATATCATTACAACGAAATTTTGTTTTTCTTCCATAGAAAACTATATATATTTCATTATAGAACAGTTCTAGGGGGCGAGAGCATTAAAATTTTTTTTTGACCACCCTAATGTACATAGTTTAGTATAATTTAGCTGATTTGCTTTTCGCTTTCTTCGCGGATTCGTTTAATATTCCACTAGGTGCACACACTTATTAAACTTAAGACAGTTTTGCTATCCTTCCCTCCTTCCCTGTTTTGTTGATATTTGTTTGTTTTACTGTCAATCCTGCCGAAAGAAAAACGAATCCGTTTTGTAAACATTT
This sequence comes from Rhagoletis zephyria, assembly GCF_001687245.7. NCBI lineage: Eukaryota > Metazoa > Arthropoda > Insecta > Diptera > Tephritidae > Rhagoletis > Rhagoletis zephyria. The sequence continues at coordinate 27,602 of NW_016159503.1, forward strand.
GCGGCTTTTTTAATGTAAATATTCGTCACCGTCAACGACAGCGCTGTGGCAAATACATACAAACACTTAGCATACGTCAATAAACCGGTAACGGATGTCTTTGCCGCCAACACAAAATGAGTTAGTGTCAATAAATTTGTTAAAATATGCACGAAAATGAGCTTGGAATATGAAATATTATCGCAAAATGTCGCCAGCTGAACTTTTGTGGACGGCAATTGTGGAAGTGTTTGCTGCACAGAAATTCAAGGAAATGCGCTGTGAAAAAGCGGGAATATTTAAACACGGACCTTTTAAATAATAATAAAAATGAACAAATAAAAACAAGAGAATGGAAATAAAAGAGGAGTCCGCATTTTCCACACTTCGTAAGTACAAATTCCTTCGCTTCATTTATGGGGCAATTCTTTCTAAAATGGTTTAGAGTCTTTTGTAAGACAATTGAAAGACAGTAGGCAAGATATTTTGAAATATTTTGTTTATTCTGGCACGAAAGTCTTAGTGCATTTTTAATTTTTTTTTTAATTAATTTATTTTAATTTTTAGATTTCATTGTTAAAAAAACATATTCATATACACTTGTGGTCAGCTGAATAGGTCAAGTAATATTTTGACTAGGTTTGGCTATTTTTCTTTTGTTTATTTAACGTTTATATTTTTTTGTAAAAGTTTAGAACTTTACCTAACTATATTCCAAACTTCGCACAAAAATTATGAAAATTCAAGAAATTTTTTGGGTATGCAGTTTTATAGCTAATTAAATTAACTTTAACATCTGCACCCGAAAATTTTAAAATTTTTATTCAGAATTTTTAGAAAAATGTTTTGTATGCAGCTTTGTAACTCATTAAATTTTATTAGGTTAAAGTGTAAATTTCAAGACGCTAGAAAATTGCGTTGATTTTTTAATAATTTATTTTTTTTTGCTGATGGTGCTATACAAATGAAATTGTCGAGCATATTTTATATGGAAGAAAATGCATAACACCGTTTTCTAGCACCTTGAATTTTGCACTTTAACGTACTAAAACTTAATGAGTTACAAAGCTGCAAACCCAACATTTTTCTAAAAACTCTGAATAAAAAGTTTAAAAATTTCGGGTGCAAATTTTAAAGTTTGTTGAATTTTCATAATTTTTGTACGAAGTTTTAAATTTGGATATACATACATATATGACGCTGGTTAGGTAAAGTGCTACTTTTTTAAAAAAATATTTTATTACATTAAACGAGCAATTTTTGTATATATACATATATATCCATAGTGCTCTCGGAAACGGCTCAAAGGGTTGCCACCTATTCTGAGTCGCATATTTATTTAATTTTTGTTTAGAAAACAAGATGAAATATCAATATTCATGGGTACCAAGAGAAGGTTCTTAAACAATGATTTCCCTATATACCAAATGTTATCCCTTAGGATAATAGTGTAAGGATGCCACTTAATTTTGATTCTACACAATTTATCTAAAACATCGCAATATGCATATCAAATGAAAGGTATTGTTTTCATCAGGATTGCCACGCTTCTATGTAATACAAATTTTTATTTTGTTAATTTCAAGCAGCATTTTTTATGTATACACAATACATATGCGCTTAAGATATGTACCATTCATTCTAGCGTATTTCGGAGTAGGGGTGCCACCAGAATTTCGGAGTAAGAAACTTACTTAATAGATAGCGAAATCTAATTTTTTCTTTTAATTCCAAAATATTTTTATAAAGCTATCAAAATCTTGAAAACTTTAAAAAGTATATCGTCACCTGAAATGCGAAAAGCCGTAACAAACATCATCGTTGAAATGCAAAAAGTCATAACTAATAAAAAATCCAAAACTCACTGTTTGATTTATATGAAGGATTTCATCGAATTACAACTCCCCACTGGTCAAAATATCACTTGACTTAATCAGCTGACCACAAGGGTGTAATGAAGTTTATTATTTTTTTTTTTAATTTTTGATCTAATTTTTAAATTTTATTTAAAAAATTTTTATCTTTTTCTTTTAATTCAATTCTTTTCTTCTATAAATTTTTAGATTTAATTGTTTTAAAAGAAATATACATACATATACATATTTTTCTTCATTTATTTTTTTAAGAATGTAGATGTAAAATTTATAAAAACGTGATTAAAACATAAACCTAATTTTTGTTTTAAGAAGGAAAACAGGCAAGTATGTTTTTTTTTTATGAACTTACCCTAAAGAAGCTTTTTCCACCCGCCAGGAATCAAGTCATATTAATATGCAAATTTCTTTAAAGCACTACTGGAGTTGCGTATACGCATTGTCGCACTTACTGCCACTTTCACGAAAGCAAATTGGTCTCTGTCAGTTTCCATATTAAATTCAAATAAAAAGATAATTTTTCAGTTAACCCTTAACAACCCACAAGTGTCTCGAGGACACATTTTTAAGTTCATTTACATATAAAACCTAAAGTATTTATTTATTTTTTCGAAAAACTTTTTCATCTAATCTATCACCAAGGTTTTTTGCATCTAAACGCGAAACCAAAATATTTTTGGCATTACTAGTTTAATATTTATATTTACAGGCCTATTCTATGTAGGTAACAAATATATTGTTACCGGTAAATAAAGTTACTGGAAATCCTTAAACCCTTTTCATAATCTGCGCTCTCTTGTAATCGGAAAATTGTGCAAAATATGCAACACCAGAGTTTCTACAAAACTTCAACGCTGAATTGCTAAATAAATTAAAACATTACCAAGCTTCGCAGAATTGCGGTTAGCAGAAGTGGCGTCAATGTTTAGTAACAAAAGGTACTGAACGAAAACTACTGAAGGGATTTTGACGAGATTGTCTCTAATATACTCTGCATCGACAGAAGAGTGACCTTTTTTACTTAGAACTTTAATATGGTTGCCACCTGTCTAAGAAACTATAAGATCCACACTGTTCGTAGGATTACAAAAGATGAGGTGTTAAATGAAAGTGATTGGCCTCTGGAAAAGAACGTATGCTTTTTTTTAATAGGGTTGCCACCTGTTAATAAAATTACTATATTGAATCATAATAAGCGTAGGCATCAGTTCTGCACCGTCACTGCCAAATGAAAAGACTTAGCCTCTATATATGCAATAATGTATTATTTTTCTGAATAGGGTTGCCATCTATTAAAAAGTTAAAACATTTTCGCCGTTCGTTGGATTACAAAATGAGATTCCAAATGAAAGGGCCTGGCCTTCGTATGTACAAAAGCTTTAATGTTTTGAATAGGGTTGCCACCTATTTAAAAATTACTATCTTCTGTACATAGTATAAGGGAAAGTCGAGATATTTTGACCACGTTAATCTCAAAAACTACTGAACGGATTTATACAAGATTTTTAAGCATGATCTGTATCGACAGGAATATTATCATTAGTACTTTAAATTCCTATTGGGTTGCAACTGTCTACAAAATTATTAGATCCGCACCGTTCGTTGGATTACATGAAATAAAATGTCAAATAAAAGGGCTTGGCTTTTAGGTGTTCAATAATGTATTACTTTTGGAGTAGGGTTGTCACTTTTTAAAAATTATAAGATTTTCACCGTTTGTTGGCGTAAAAACTGAGGTATCAAGTGAAAGGATATGGTCTCTGCATGTGCAATCAGTTTTTATTTTTTGTTTGAATGGGGTTGCCACCTACTTTAAAATTATGTATTTATAATAAGCGAGGGCATTTTTTGTTAATGACATTAGATTTGCACAGTTCAATCAATTTAAAGAGATGAGGTGTCAAAAGAAAAGGCTTGACCTTCCTGACGGTGCGTAAAATTAAAAAAATGTGTCCTTTTCGTTTGATTACAAGAAATGAGGTCTAAAATGAATGAATTTTTTAATAGGGTTGCAACCCGTTAAGTTGTCAATCGCATCTTTTTTAATATCTACACAAGAAGCACGTGGCTAGTGTTTTGATAAATGCAATCGTGGTATTTGCTCTGAACACTGTGTAAATAAGATTTTTTTTTTTAATATCTATAAATAAATTACTTAAAACAGAAAATTTGGAAGCACATAATAAAAGGAGCTATACATTAATAGATATACACGACTGTAGTGAAACTTCCTTCTCTTTACGCTTGTTACTATAAAGGTAAAACGCCAAAATTGCGTTTAACATTTTAAACATTTTAAAAAATATTATAAATGTCAGTCACAGTTATAAGCGATTCGTATGCCAAATTTCATCTAAACACGTCCAGCCGTCCCTGAGCGGAGTGAAATTGAGGTTGAAATTGAGGTTGTGTCGAATTTTCATGGATTATTGAGCTGAATTGTCGAAATTATTGATCAACTTCAAAGCATAACATCTCAAGAAATATCGATATAACTGATTTGATGTTCAGAACTTTTTTGTAGGAGATTGAGTTTTTTGGAAATTGAATGTCATTTGCATTTTTCTGTAGCTCTTGTTATTTACGAGATAGGTGCAAAAAACGGGAATTTCATGAACATATTAAGTTTAGTGACCCGTACTAGGTCGCTGGTGGGAGTAAGAGTTACGCCGCAATGTACACTTTTGTAGAGCATTCAATTCTGAAAAAAGCTAACATTGACCATGATTATACCATAAAATAGCTCTGAGCTATAGAATTTTCAAGAAAAACACTTGAAGTTTACGTCAATTTTGAACGGGAAATTTTTGCACGCCTTGATCGAGCACTTAGTATTGATATTAAGGGTTAAAATTTTCACGAACTTGTTTTTAGATATTACCCACAAAATTTCCAGATGGGAGTCAAACTTTTAATTAAATTCGACTTTTCAAGTAGGTGACAACCCTTCTTAAAATATTTCCAAACTTAAACCTTTTTAAATCTTTTTCGTCGAACACCCAAATTGTGATACAAATCGCTATTAAGTAATTTAAATTGAATTAGATTTATAAAAAAGCGGCAACCCTCCTACTTGTATTTAGTTAAGAAATAAATCATTTTGAAAGACATTTCCATTAATATTTGACTTATTGAATTATTTGAATTTAATTTTTTAACAAGTGGCAACTCTTTTTTTTTTGGCTTCGTGTATTATACGAGTACACATATTTCTACGTTTATACTCCCAACCGAACGCAAAGAAGTCTCACTTCAAAAATATATTTCACTTAAATTGCTTTCGTGAAATTGGCTGTAAGTGAGATAAGATTTGTTCTTCTGCAGCAACATTTTTGTAAGTTACCATTTTGTAACTGAAAAAATTTTCAACGAATTATGGCAAGAGAAATCAAGTCACCCCATATCGCACAAATCAAATTCAGTATTTTTAATGTCAAATACATTACACACCAACGCAACCAGAATGTCTGTCCTTCTAGTGACCACTCATTTATTCGCAATTAGCTGGCCAACCCACGCTTAGACAATAAAATTCACATTTTAATTACCCAAAGGACAAGCGAAAGTAAAATCGGCGATTTGGTACGCTTTATCGTCAGCATCTAAATTATATTTGAATAGCAGTAAAATTATAAAATGGCGCGAAGTCATAATGATTTTGTTGCTTAAGCACTGATATTAATTTTATTTATTGCTGCAGAGATTTCTTCATAAGCGACGCCGCTCGGAGAAATAACACAAAAAAAAACTAATTACAATGGAAAGAAAAAATAGAACACAAAAACCTGTTATGGTTTAGCACAACCACAACAATGACAACAATGTGACGCGTGGCTCACCGTACACACATAATTACTGGAGCTTTCATTTTTCACCCGATTTTTGAATGTTCATTTTCTTGTACTACATTTTTTAGTGCAAAGTGCAGAAAAAGTAGCAATTTTTAAGAAAATCATTTCTCCTCTTTCAGTTATTAAATGCTACATGATAAAAGCTAATTGAAAACAATTTTAAGGTTCCCTAAATGAAAAAAATTCCAAAAACCGAGACGTTTAAAAAAAAATTAACATAAATTAAAATTTAGTTTAGTTTCAGGAGAAATGCTGGATATTAAGTTTTATAGATCGTTAAATTTTAGTACAGTAAAGTGCAAGTTTCAAGTGGCTAAGAGCAAGTCGAAAGGCTAGCAAAACAAAATATTTATTAAAAATCAAAGCGAACTGTTGGCCATTTGTACTTTATTATACTAAAATTTAACGATGTATATACCTGCATACCCAAAATTTTTCTAAAAACTCAAAAAAAATAAAATAAAATTTTTGATGACATAGTTTTTAATAACATTTAAAATTTGTAAAATAAATATTGGACCTAATTTAATTATGTGCTAGTTGTTTTTAAATTTTATTACGTCCCCAGTGAGTAATGCAACGAGTTTTGTAAGAAGCTGCGTTTTGAAAGAAGATGAGTTAGAGCCTTTATATATTTAGGTAACGATATGTACTTAAGGCTATAAAAAGTTTCCATAAGATATTCAAAGCTAAAATGCGCTATTAACGACCGGGTATAGTTGCTGCTTATGGCTCCAAATTACAAAAAAAAAAAATCTCAATAAATCTACAAAGCCACAACCACGAAAACTTTCTAACCCATTGCCACACCTAAATTAACCACCCACTCTCACACGCAGACACACATACATATACTCGAGACCACATAAATACTCTAAACTACTCAAACACACAAAAATTTATGCAATCAAGAGTTGTGAAAGTTCGGTAACTCAGTGGATGGCATGGTGTTAACGGCCCCAGGAAAGGCAGTAGCAGTGGCAACCACAGCCAGTAGCGGCAGCATAATTTTGTAATTAATTTGCCAACACGAATGCTGAGCACGACAATTTACCATGCAAGCTTTCACACACATATTCAGCCCCCACCACTGCCGCTGTGTTAAAAAAAAAAACCCGAATGTCTCATTAACTGCATGCACTCTGATGGGTGCGTTTACGCCTTTAAAAATATGCCATATTCCATTGGAAAATAAAAAGGCAAAAACCAGGAAATTTATGCCGCGCGCACTCATACTATAATATTTGAGTACATAATTGTATTGTATTTGAATCGTCCATTTGGCTGGTCGCCTACGGTCTAAAATTTGAAAATTTCTAGGCTTATCAGGCAAGCGTCCGCCAAAAACAATAGAAATACACATTAAAATTATCAAGTAAATTATGCACTCCCTTCTTACTTCGAGCACGAAATAACATTGGTCAACACTCGATTGCTGGTAATAAAATGGGCTTTGCATAAAAGTCTGCAAAAGGTACCCGAGTCAAAGAATTTCATGTGCACATACCTCTGTATGTATATATGTGTGCTATATGTATTTTGAATTCAAACAGTTTTATGAGAAAACATAATATAGTTGACGGCAAAGCAAGATGCGTAAACTTAAATTCGCGATCAGGGCCGGCTTTAGGGTGGCGCAAGAGGGTCAGTTGCCCTGGGCGCCAAATTGAGGGTGGGGGGCGAAAAATGCTGGGATCGTGTTTAGTTTTTTTGGCATAATATTTTCGAATGGGAATTTCTTCATCCACGGGACGGGGACTGACGAATGTTCTACTCGTAACTTTTGAAAACAACAACAAAAAATTTCACTTATTTGCCAAACAAAGGAGATCAAGCCGGGATCCTTGAACTAAATCCGAGAGCACCATTTATACCATGTGTATGAAATTCCTTGAATTTGTGGAAGGGCGATGCTGCCTCTTCATTCAGAACATGCATCACGATTTTTGGTGTACTTCAACGTATCAAACTACTTTATATTCTGAGAAAGTACCCGGAGATGGACCATTATCAAAAATCATGGAAAACATACTAGATATGGTTAAAGTCTAAATGTGAGGCAAAATAAATTTAGGAAGCTCTGATGGAGATATTCTTTTCCTCTGATTTGAACATCCTGCTGTCCAACATGAAGCTAAATACTTGGCTCACCAAATTACGCGATGTGAGTTTCATATCTCCCTGATTGTTTAGTTTGACATACCATTCCAGGTCAATCTCGTGAGTATAACTATTCAGAAATAAGGGCTTTGAGGATCCTAATCCCGCATGGGAAGAAAGAAGGGGATGTTCGATCACGAAAGTCAATATAATTCGACAATTTTCACACCAGAAGATCAATTAGGAGCAGATTTTTTCGCTGTTCTAGTTGACAATGTCCTGACTGCTGCCCAAGAAGAGTTTGAGTAGTTAAAAAATCATAAAAATCTGTGGGGGGTTTCTTCTTACTCACAATCACAAGGGTTCTCAGATTCAATCAAAGATGACACTTTTTAAAGTCAAAAATATCGGGCTCTAACAACTGAAGAGCATTCATATATAAATGGATTGGAGCTTTATGAAGAGTTGAAAAAATTACCGCGTATTAAACCTGCAGCAATGAAATGGCCATTGGAGGTTCTTGAATTTCGTCAATAATAAATTCTCCGATGTATTTCCTAATGCTGGGGTTTCTCTCAGGATTTTGTTGACTTTGCCACTGACTGCAGTCAGCAGGGAGTTTTTCAAACTCGTCGCTCACCAAAACATAAGTCTACGATGTCCCAAAAAAGATAAACGCTTTAGCTGTCTTGTCTATCGAAAACGAGATTGCTACTCAGATTGACTTTTCCAAAACCACTAAAAAATTGGCCTAATGGAAAGCTTGATTATAGTAAGAATTGGAAATTATTCATTTTGACTATTTTTGCAATTGATTGTCGTATAAGATAAAGAAACTAATGTAAGAAACATATTATCAAAGGGCGCTTCGTTCCATTTACGTCCCGGGCATCATTGCTTCTAAAGGGGTGTAGAGTTTTTGGGGAATGATGCTGAAGTGACAGTCCTTGGGCAGGTCGAATCCACGATTGAGAGACATAGAGATTGCGCCAATCGCGGTACCGCTAATCCGCTCTTTGTGATTTTGACAGAATCAGCGGTGTGCGTGACGTCATCTTGGTGCAATTGTTAATTGTGAGCAATTGTGAGAAATAACCAAATAACAATTTTAATATTTGTGCGTTAATATTTGTGCGTGGTTTTGAACAATTATTGAGACATTACAAAGCAAAATGAAGTGTGCCGTCGTCAAAGTGTAATAGTGAAAACAAAAGGAAAGCGTGCGATATAAGTTTTTTTTTCGTTTCCTACGGACGCAAATCTAGCGAAAAAGTTGAAGCAGCTCTGCCGGCGAGGAGATGCATTAAACACCAAATCGAGCTATGTAAATATATACATGAACTTGACTACCTACTTATTTTTGTTAGAACCTGATTCTTTTTAGTGCTGGTATGAGGTAATGCACCAGTGGATAAGGTCGCCAAGCGCTAATTCAAGCGGCATATTACCGCGGTGTTACGTACCTAATACAAAACAGTGTCCAAATAATTATACATTTAAAAGTTCAGCTCAAATTATGTTTTACTTTGATAGAATATTTGCTTCCAAAGAAGCCACACTCATGCATCCTCTCGAAGATCGTACAAAAGTCGTCAAATCAAAGCCGTGGAGTCAACAACTGTGGAGTTTATGGTGGTTGGCTACCGTGATCAAATAAAAATATGCACTTTGCATGGCTTTTTAAAATGGCAAGTCCAAAAATTAACTTTGCTGCACACCTTCCTTTTGGTCTACATGATATTGCACTGTTAATACATGTTAATTTTTTCATGTGCTAAAAATCGTACTTAGCTAAAGGGCTACATATCCAAAATTATTGCTACATGTTCCTAATTAATCAATATTTGTATATTTATTGATTCCTGCAAAATTGGGCTACGTAATATTAAAATTAACACATTTTTCTGCATTGTTTACATATTTTTATATGCGTTTTGGCATTTCTCTCTCGCAATTGCACCAAGATGACGTCACGCAAAAATTACGCTCAAAAATCCTCTCTCATTGGCGCAATCTTGTATTCTATCATTCTTTGGTCGAATCTATGTTTACGCGTATTTCTCTCGCCGAAGTTTTTCTTAAGCGTCTTTTCTCTTAAATTTTTTACGCGTATTTTTTCGCCGTCAAAACTCTAACACAATAATTAAATATACATTTTTCACCTTCCTGAATACTACTGTTACATGGTAAGCAGGGTGGTTTTACCTCTATTTCAAACATTTTCTATAATATGTTCAGTTAGACTTAATATGATAAATTTATATAGTCAAATGTGGACGGTACCACGTCCATTTGCAGAGATTCCATACTAATCTTATTTATTTTCGTTGAGTATGGACTTTGAGTAAATTGGCTTTCTTCAATTTCGACAAATCGAAGTCTCCGCATATCTGAAATTTACCGTTATAAGAAAAATGAGCGTAATTTTAGTCCGATTTTAAATTTTCAATATCTTTATAATAACCATACCGAGTTCGGTACAAATTGATTGAACAGTTACCGAGATAAAAATATGTAGTCATAAGTGGGCAGTGTCACGCCCAATTTCCAAAGTTTTTTTTGTATCGTATTTCCAACTAAAGAGTTATCCCAATATCAATTTTGAATAAATACGCTTTATTAGTGACTGATTTATCGAAGATTTCATATCTCTCTAAATTAACGTTACATGGGAAGTGGGCGTAGTTTTTGTCCAATTTTAAAAATTTTCAGGCTTTTGCAGTTGTTTTCTTTCGTTGAACATAATTCTTATCAACACTGCGTTACAGTACACCTTAGCATATCTCGGTATTTGTGATGTCGTAACGAGTAACTAGTTTTAATACCTATCACAGTTTTTTTTGGTCAGCAAAATACCAATACTAATCCATTTTTAATTACAGCATTTTCCATATAATTCCAACGAATTGAGAATCGCAGCAGATAGTCTTTGAAAATGAATGCAAAATAATAATATTGAAATTTCCGCTATTAGCGCACCGATCGTCATCAAATATCAATTAGGTTTTGCTCTAATCACGTTTTGAGTTAATTACCTTAAGCGCTAAGCCGCCAGAGACTCGAATAAGCAAGAAAGCTACACCCACTCGAAGCTTATGTCAGCACGAAGTGTTTTTGCGTTTGATTAGCAGCTTCCTGAGTGTGAATGCTGGCTGACTGTGAGACTGTTGCTTTTGTTATTGTTGCAGTATGCTCTTAGTTGCAGATACTCGCCCGCTACGACTGCATTCGGTGTTTTATAGTACACTTTGCATTCGATCGAGTCAATAGGCACTCAATAAAAGTCATTAGATTCTTCTTTGTATAAAACAGAGGCTGTAGGTGAAAGGCATATGTATGTATATATACAAGTATGTATGTAAGTATGCGAGTAGGTAGAGCTGTGCATGTATTCCTAACTCAGTGCTGGTTAGTAAGTGGGTGTGCGTGTGCTTGTTTTTGCTGGCAATTATCCTTCTTTAGCATAGTTCTCCTACCCATCGTTTGGCAATTTGCATTTTTCGATGCGCCATCGCTTGCAAGCAAAACCGCTCTTTCAAAAACCAACAGCTCAAAGGTGCCTGCCCTCTCTCAGACCCTTTACGTTAACCAGCTATTAGCGCACAGCACAGTGCACAGTGCACAGTGTCAGTTCCTTTCCCCTCCGACATCATCTATGCCGTTCTGTGTGATTACCACGCCCTTCAAGTGTCGATAGATTTTTAACGGAAACTGATTTGAAAGTCAATTATCCATTGACTTTGCTGCACTTCATCTTTTACGTGCGTTTTTTTTTGGCTCAACTTAGCTCGCGAAGTCTCTCGTTTTTTCACCTTTAGTCTAATGGGGATCTGCAAATCGCTTTCAAATGCAAACGAGACAATTTTCTGCAGAACTTGTTTGCTGGTTGAAGTCCGCAAGAGCCGAGTATTTGTCCAACCGATTCGCAGCGGCAGCACAGCCCGTTAAATCGTGCATGACATGGCCACCCTTTTGTGTACATACATACATACTCGTACGCACACACATACAACTGAATTTTTGATGGTGCCAGGAGCTTACTCTATGAGCAGTTAAATGCAGCACTGATTATGCAATTGGCCGTTTGGGCTGATGGGTTTATTATTTGCTCACTGGCATTTGGGCGGCTTCGTTTTTAGAAGATAGAGCAGCAGTTGTGCGAGTATTGAACTTTCGGTTGTGACGCAAAATTGACTTTAGGTACCAGAATAATAATTGGTGTTACCGTAGTTACGTCTTTTGAGTACTAGATGATAGTTGAGAGTTTTGAACACAAATTACTAGTGAACCCGCAAGGCGTTAACAGGCCCAAAGTTTAATTACAAAAATCTAAAAAATATTCCAAATTTTAATCAGAGTTATAAGCGATCCGATCTAAATGCCGTGCAGCCGTTTCTGAGACCCTGCAGAAAAAAAATATCAATTGAGTAACCAACTTTTTTGCGAGATTTCGATAAATAACTAACTTCTAATTAGCTATTACAAAACTAACTTTAAATGAGTTGTAAAGTCGTGCAGCAGTCATGCAGTTTCTATTGAAATGGGACTAGTTTGTAGCTAACTATTAACTAACTAGCAGTTGACTAGTGGTAACTATTTATTAACTTTTTTCCTTTGGCCGTAACTAACTACTTTTGAAGGGCGATTGCCGCGAAATAGTGTTCCCTGGTTTCCTCTGCATTATATATAAACTAACTTGTAGCTAACTACCTTTGGACATAAACTATCTATAAGAAAAGATTTTTTCTAATTTTATTTATTTATTTTATTTAGCATTGCATAGTCGCTTATTTGGTTACATGTTCTTTTGTAGGTGGTCTCACGTTTGAATTCCATCAGACAAAACATCAAAATAATAATATAAAATTTTGATTGTTATTTTATTTGTCCTGAATTCGAAAAAGAACTTGCGAAGTGCAGAATAAAAGTGTATTGAAATTATTTTTTTCAACATTTAATTTAGTTAATCCAGGTACATAGATAGATAAAATACATATAAATGTGTCTCTAGGTCGCCGGGCGCAGGTACAGTGGAACTAATGGCAATTGTTACTTTGATCGCATGGCTGAGCATGTGGGCGCATGATACGACCTTAGAGGCACATGTACTTAATTACTATAAGCGTTGTTATTGCTTCCACAAGCCCGTCTGCCGGCTTAGTAAATACAATTTACAAGGTTAATTTAAAGAATTCAAATTTACGCATTAATAGCAAGTTTACGTTTCGCAGGTGCTCTTTCTTCTCCTATATTTACTTCTTCTCAATGTACATACAGTGCTATCTCGGTACTCCGGACAACAAGAATCCGGAGGCCGTATGGATTACTGTAGTGTCCGGATGATGAATGATAGTATGAAAATGTTTTATGAGCTCCTTTTAGCCAATCGGGTACTCATATTTTGCTAAAACTATACGCCTGTTTTACGTCCATCTTTTATGATAACTATCACAATAATAAAACACTAAAAATGCCAGTTCGATCGATTTTCTAGTTGTTTTTTAAGGACGCCGAAGATTTTTCACACCTGCCTGGTCATCAGGTTGTGTGCTTATATTTTTAACTCAGTTTACAAAACCAAAATACACTAGAGAATAATAATTTCAAGCCAGGCAGGTGTGAATACCCCAATAAAGGTTTGGTATTATTTAACTGAAACGGAAACACAAAAAACACAAAGAATAAATTACAATACAGAAGTGATTCATTTCTAGATCGCTTCATATTGCAGAGATTTTTATTAAAATTCGCATTCGCCTTTACATTTGTTTAAGTCGCCGTATTACCGGTAGTCTTAGTATTCGATTTCGTCGTATTTATTTCAGTCGCTGTCTACGTACAGAATGAAAATACGCATTAGTTATTTAATTTAGTGTCCGAATTATAGAGTAAGAAATGTCGGAATGTCCGCTTTGTAACCGTGTCCGGATTATGGATGTGTCCAGACCACCGCGTGTCCGGTTCACCGAGATAGCACTGTATATGTATAAACACGCACACATACAAATGAATCTTAATTTTGTCATAATTTATTTCCTCTGCAAGTGTTTATATCCTTATTACGAGCTGCTACGGCTTCGGTTGCGCTGCATGTTCTCATCACAGATATTGTTGCTGTTGTTTTTGTCGCCATTATTGTCTATAATGTATTTTATTACGCGGTTGATTTATTATTATGTCATGTATAGTTTTAGGCGATCGCTTGTGATTACGCTGACATTATTGCTGACATTCATCAAGTGTAGCAATTCTGCTGGTTTGCAGGCAGGCAGTCAGGCAGTCAGGTAGCCTTGCGACCAACTGGCATAGTTAGGCAGCACGCACATGTCGACAATCGCTTGTGTTGTTGCGCCGCCTACACTTGAGGGAGCGATAAAATTAAATTAAACTTGAGATGATTTCATTAGGCAAGCAAAATGGACGCGCAAGCATTTCTTACTCACGAACGCAAGCATGCGACCCAGACGCAGGATGGTATTTTCGTTTGGCGAGACAACATTTATGTATGGACGTATGTAGGTGGGTGTGCGACGGCGACGGCGCCGGCTTGCTACAGCTATTAGTGGGCAGAGAGCATGTAATGGCAGGTGAAATTGCCTCGATTGTAATTCGACAACGATTCGAGTAGATAGTAGGCGTCAGTTAACTGTAATTTATCGCTATTTATTGCGAATTAAATTAGGTGGGATTTTAATGTGAAATTTGTGATTCCAAGCAAGCGCAGGTGGCCACGAATAATATTCTTGTTAAAAGTTTTGCTTTTGGTATTTGAAAAATTAGGGATTGTTTGGTGTCATTACATTGAAGGCTGATTACCTTCACATCATTCAATTGGCATTAGTTTTATAAGAATTAAGCCCAGCATAAAATGTGAAATAAATTCATTTGCAGTATTTTCAAACTCCTTTGGGAGCAACGTGGAGTGAAATTTGCGTATTAAAATAAAGAAAAAATTTAAAATTTTTTAACATATTCGCAGTTTTCGGCCATCCCTTGTAAGTTTTGGTTTGGGGATATACCGGTTTCGGTTCAGTGCCAGTTTACATTTTCGCAGAGAGAAGCGAAAAAATAACATTGAAGACCGCACAATGCCAAAACCCGCTTGTCGAAATTTGAGAAGAGATGATGGAAAATCGTTGGAACCTCATACAATCGATTAGATTTGCCAAGAAGTTTACAATCGGATGATCTTAAGTTCGGTGACTACGAATATGAAATCATATTTTAAATTTTTTTCAAAATGGCGGATCCATATTGCATCTACCATTTATACATACGTTCGATTTTAACTTTTCCGTGACAAATAATAGATCCAATCCACAAAAAAAATGTATCTTATATAGCTACTTATATTTTTTAACCGTTGTGTGTATAGCCAAATTTAGCACCGGCTACTAGACAACCGACATACCGGGGTATGTATTACTTGAGAAACGTTCAAAAATCTAAGTATAAGTATTTTGGGTACGCAGTTTTGTAGCCCATTAAATTTCAGTACGTTGAAATGCAAATTCAAGACACAAGACGTTGATTTTTAATAAGTGGCCATAAAAGGCCGATTTGAAATAAAAGAAACTCCATCCCGAAATACCATCATTTATATCTTATTATCTCTAGTGCCGCTTGCGATATACATATATATCAAAAAAATTGAACTAAAACTACCTTCTATTTTTGTATCACGCCTAGTGATTATATGATGACAACTTGTCGATTTACAACAAAATTATTATAAAACAATTGAATTAAATTACTTATTGGCTTATTAAAACCACACTATGTGCATCCAATTTGCACGAGCTCCAAGCTTCCATAATCGTTTGTATAAATTAATTTTTCCCATGGTTATGGAAAATATGATTTTCCGAGTTTCAGCAACCAAAAACTCTTTGAGAACTTCCCAATACTTCGCAAACAAGGACCAATCAAAAAAAAAAATGGATAGCATATTGACAATTAGGAACTTAAATATACCCCAAAACTGCCAGTAAACAATTTTATCCACCTGGCTTGTTGTCCTGAAAAAAAAATACACATATTGCTCTTGTAGGTCGTCTGAACCGTGAAAGTGCAAGAGACGGTCGATTGTTACTGTTTCAGACGCTGTGTTACACGACGTATGAGTAACAAAATGCCCTGCTCAGATATCAAAGTCGATTGACAACAAGTAATTTTTAAGCAAAAAACAAAATCGATTTAAATTCTCATATAAAGATTTAAGATTATCGTTAATTTCTTCATGATCCAGTGATTAGATTTAAACCAAATGACTATGTGATCTTTCAAAAAAGAATTATAGAAATCGGTTAACGTGGTCCAAAGTTATGCGTTAACATATATAAAAAACAAGTAAGTAATATAAGTAACAAGTAAGTTCGGGTGGAGCCGAACCGTTACCGTTAATGAAAAGCGGCCGCAATTTTAGTCCGATTTCAATAATTTTCAACGCTTTGCGTTTATGTGGCAAGCACAATAACTATACCGAGTTTGGTACAAATTGGTACAACGGTTACCGAGATACATATATGTGATCATATGAGGGCGGCGCCACGCCCATTTTCCAAAATTTTATCATAAACGCATTTTGTGGTAAAGAATTGTTGCAAGCATCAATTTTGAATAAATTAGCTTCAATATTTACTGATTTATCGAAGATTTCGTATTTCTCTAAATTACCGTTATATGGGATGTGGGCGTGGTTATTGTTCGATTTTCAAACTTTTCCGCCGTTTGGTATGATGTAAACACGCGACCAACTGTGCTAAGTTTGGAAGAAATTATCAAGATTACCAAGCGGTTACCAAGATATACACATGTAACCAGAAGTGGGCGTGGCTATGCCCATTTGCCAAAATGTAAAATATTCTTATTTTTCATCTTAAAGTTATTGTAAATATCAATTTCGAGTGAATAATCTTCAGTAGTTACTAAAATATCGCAGTTTCCGTATTTCTGAAAATTACCGTTATATGGGAGCTGAGCGTGGTTATTGTCCGATTTTGCCCATTTTCAAAACCGTCCGTCCTACGCTCGAAGGTAGTGCACCTGCCAAGTTTCGTTAGGATATCTCTATTTTTNTCGATTGACAACAAGTAATTTTTAAGCAAAAAACAAAATCGATTTAAATTCTCATATAAAGATTTAAGATTATCGTTAATTTCTTCATGATCCAGTGATTAGATTTAAACCAAATGACTATGTGATCTTTCAAAAAAGAATTATAGAAATCGGTTAACGTGGTCCAAAGTTATGCGTTAACATATATAAAAAACAAGTAAGTAATATAAGTAACAAGTAAGTTCGGGTGGAGCCGAACCGTTACCGTTAATGAAAAGCGGCCGCAATTTTAGTCCGATTTCAATAATTTTCAACGCTTTGCGTTTATGTGGCAAGCACAATAACTATACCGAGTTTGGTACAAATTGGTACAACGGTTACCGAGATACATATATGTGATCATATGAGGGCGGCGCCACGCCCATTTTCCAAAATTTTATCATAAACGCATTTTGTGGTAAAGAATTGTTGCAAGCATCAATTTTGAATAAATTAGCTTCAATATTTACTGATTTATCGAAGATTTCGTATTTCTCTAAATTACCGTTATATGGGATGTGGGCGTGGTTATTGTTCGATTTTCAAACTTTTCCGCCGTTTGGTATGATGTAAACACGCGACCAACTGTGCTAAGTTTGGAAGAAATTATCAAGATTACCAAGCGGTTACCAAGATATACACATGTAACCAGAAGTGGGCGTGGCTATGCCCATTTGCCAAAATGTAAAATATTCTTATTTTTCATCTTAAAGTTATTGTAAATATCAATTTCGAGTGAATAATCTTCAGTAGTTACTAAAATATCGCAGTTTCCGTATTTCTGAAAATTACCGTTATATGGGAGCTGAGCGTGGTTATTGTCCGATTTTGCCCATTTTCAAAACCGTCCGTCCTACGCTCGAAGGTAGTGCACCTGCCAAGTTTCGTTAGGATATCTCTATTTTTACGGACAGACAGTCACCGCTTAATCAATTTCTCTTTTCATTCTGATCATTTATGTATACATTTCGATTCTCGATTCGTTTTGCCTATTACAAACAACCGTTATGTGAACAAAGTTATAATACCCTTGTGCACAAGTGCTTTTTTCGATATAGAACAATCCTAGGGGGTGAGAGCATTACAATCTCGGCTTTACTGTGTTCGGACCACCCTAATGTACATGTATCCATTTAGAGTATAACCTCATGCTAAAAAGTTCATTAACTATGTATTACAATCCAAAGCGCTTATTGTGTAGTTGTAACTTTAAAATTTTTTCCTTTGTTTTTCGTTCGAAAAATTATATTTTTGTCTTATATTTGCGAAACAGTTTTCAGGACTGTATCTTTGTCCCCACAAGGGCTACAATGAGTGTACATATGAATATGTGTAAAGCACTTGTAATTGATTTCTATTAAATAGAGTTGTAAATCGTTTTTAATTAAAATCTAAACCAAATGCACCTGTTGTCTCCGGCTCTAAGAATTGGCAAAACGAAATGAAAGAGTAAAACCAAAGTTGCCAGCATCCAGTGAGTTTGCATGGATACCACACCATATACGAATACGTATAAATGAGTGTATGTAGTTGTGTGTGAAATTATTTCTGGTAGGGTACGAGTATATGGAGGTTTCAAGATTTTGACCACACCCTTTAACCCGCTTCATTTCAAACTGAATCGGTTAATTACCAAAGGGTATAAGTCAGTATATTTTCGTTATGACAACCAAGTGTGAAAATGTAGTATATGGTAAATGGAAAAATTTTGACTTAATACTTTTGGTAATTAACTGATTCAACAAGCTCCTTTCATTTCAAAAACAGATTAGATTAAAAAATTAAATTTGCGCACCTTTTTAAGAGATTTACACTCTAACATGGTGACACTCAAATTATAAATTAGTAGGGCATAGTCTTCGAATTGGACTACAATATTCGCACTTGACAGCGATCTCTTTGTGGATCGACTATACACCTTCCTCATCTCTGCATATTATTTAATCCATGTCAACAAGTTCCTTCAGTCTAAAATCCATTCAAAATATGAAATGTATGACCCCATTACTGCACGTACACATAGAAAGTGGAGCCGAGCCAAACCAGACTTTCAAATTGCTTCAAGAAAAGAGGACGTTTATCAATACATCGGAATATATGTATTTTTTCTGTCAGAACGACCTGATGATTGTGATTGCTGCTCTCTCTCTTTTTTATACGTTTTGCAGCGAATTGTATGTAGGTATTATTATTTCCTCATAGCTTCGTATGTAGGCGACAATATCATCAGCTGCTTGCTTCAGAACAAAATAATAACCGTCGTCGATGCGCCACTTCCCGCTCGCTATGTTTGAGTTCCGATCGCTTAAAGAAGAATTTTGCATGTGAAAGCAACAACAAAGTTAACTAACACAGACGATAGCGAGTTTGGTTGTACTTCATTGAGTTCGTTCGTTTCGCCACTCGCTATCTGTTGGCGAATCGATGACGGCTAATATGTGCTATACTTAACAGGGAACCGTACCTCAGCATTATCTCTGTCAAAAATGCAAATGCTCGCATAATAACACTTATCGAAGGAGAAATAAAGTAGTAGACACAGATAAACGGCAACCTTTTTAACATTGCTCTATTGGTTGCTCCCTTTATAGATACGAAATAAAAATTCTTCTCAGTCAACGGGGAATATAAATGAAAAATAAAAATAAATCTCCTTCGGTTGCATACGTACATTTCATATGTAAGCCAAACTTAACTTGTAATTGATACCCGATACCCTGATAAAAATAACCCAATACCCGGGTACTTGGATAAATATTACCCCCTAAGCGGATATCGGGTTAAAGATAAACTGTAAACCAGATACCCGGATATACATACATACATACATTAACCTCTAAACTGCTGGCCGGACGAGAACAACCTGCTACCCAAGTACAAAGAAAAAATCTATACCTACCCTGTTATTCGTAATAAGATAACCATCTATCTGTATACACGGACAAAGATAACCCCTAACCCGGGGAATTCAGCACACATAAAACGCAAAGACGTACCCGAATAACGATAACCGCCTAACCGGGTAGTAGGATAAATATAATCCTACCCGCAGCGTAAAGATAACCCTATATCCGGGTAACCGTGTAAAGATAACCCACTACCCGGGTCCCTGACAAATAAAACCAACTACCCGGATACCCGGATAAAGATAACCGCCTACCCAGGTACTAGCGTAAAAACAACCCTATATCCGGGTACCCAGACAAAGAGCACCTAATACCTGGGTACCAAGACAAATATAACCATTTATTCAAGTGCCTAGATAAAGATAACCTTCAGTCCGGGTACTCGGATAAAGATACAACTATCCGGGTACCCGGATATATATTACCCTTTACCGGAGTAATTTATTACCTCTAGTATATGGGGTGTGTTCAAAATTAGATGATGAACCAGACAGAATAACTGACCAAATACAAATAAATTTACTTTTTATCGAGATTTAATGTATAACTGCCAATTTCACGAAAGCAATTTAAGTGAAAAATTATTTTAAATTTTTGAAATTTATATGGAAATTGACAGAAAATAAAAAATCATTTTCCACTTAAATTACTGGTGAAACCGGCTGTTAGTTTTACTTTTCTATTTTGTTTTTCTTCAATGCTTTAATTAAACGTATTTTTTAAGGCAGCAGTTGGCAGCTCCATTTATATGCGATTAATATTAATTCTCTCACTTAATAACCGAACAAAAGCGACCACCACAAATAAGTATCCTTGGTAAATCTTAGTAAAGGGGATTAAATCCTTGAAATGAAATATAAATCTCAGTGAAGGAGATTTATTTTTTAAAATAAATATAAATCTCAGTGACGGAGATTTACTTTTTGCAATCAAATATAAATCTCAGTGAAGGAGACTTATTTCTTGAAACTGAATATAAATCTTAGTGGCCGAGACTTATTTCTTGAAGTTGAATATAAATCTCAGTAAAGGAGATTTATTTCTTGAAATTAAATATGAACCTCAGTGACGGAGATTTTTTTTTGAAATCAAATATAAATCACAGTGATGGAGATTTATTTCTTGATATTAAATATAACTCTCAGTGAAAGAGATTTATTTATTTATTGAAATTAAATATAAATCTCAGAGGGCAATCAAAATAATGCGCGCATTTGTATATACCTCCGAGAGAAACATTTATGTAACTGCGCAGTATAATAAGTATCCGAGAAAACCCAAAATGGATTTTCATTTACGCGTTATTTTCGAGCCTGGGAATAAATAGCGTGGAGAATCTGCTTCCGAAACTTGAAAGAACTATCGCTGAATGTTCTGTGGGTCGTTTGATTCAATCATATATGTATACATGGAGTAAGCAGATTTTCTTTGAAAAAAAAAATAAATGTTTTTGTAGTTAGATTTTATTTTTAATTGGTTTAGGCGATACTAAATACACAAAAAAATACATTTGCTTTCATCACCTTGTCGAGATATTTCTCCCCTTTCGGTTAGTATCAAAAAGACATTTTGACTGAAAATTGGAGTTAGCGGCTTTTACCTCGGCGGCGACGATATATTTATCTGTATTTATACGTACATGCATGTTAAGTTATATGAATGAATGTTGCTGTTAATATTAAAAATTGAATAGTCTACACTGAGAGAGGTTATTTATGATACAGAAATTTAGCAAGAGTCTAGCAGATGTTATCTAATATGTAAACCCCATTTAAACTGGAACAAAATACAAATACAGAAGTATGCACACACATACGAACATTAAAGATATGTGAAACTGTTGCAATCAATAAGTTTTCCAGCAAATGGTCACACACAAAGGCAACGCACAGGGGAAGAAACAGTATGCAGTAAAGTGTTTGTGAAATTGCAAAAAAAAGAACAAGAAGATGTAGAAATAAATGAATACACGTGGCAATTTTATTTGCTTTGAAAGCAGCAGAAACAAAAGAAACAATGAAGTAAATAGTAAATGAAACGAAGTGAAAAGGATGAAGGCAATGCACAAACACAAAAACACTCCATATACGCACTTGAATTGTGGCACACTGAAGTGGGCAGTGCGAATGAAAGGAAACAGAAGAAGCGCACTCAAATTGCAAATACATGCGTGTTTGCCGGTTTATATCTACATTAGGGTGGGCATTAAAAATAAAATGAATTATTCTTTACAGTCTCACCCCTTCAATCGGTAAAACCATGGTCACAGATATCACTTATAAACTTTGGTCCCGATTTGAGTCGGTTAAGGCGTATGGCAAAGGGGTCAAAACTTCTCCGATGTAAAAATTTGCTTCCTGCATTTACGGACCACCCTAATCTACATAGATATTTATGTACATACTTATGTACCGCTTGTCTTGCGTTGGCAGCGAGGTGCTCGTACTTACATACATACACAACAAAAATGAGCAGTGTGTATCTTCAGTTATACTTGGTCTATATAAATTGTACCACACAGATATTGTGCGGTCCATTGGAGGCTAAAAACTGTGGCTGAGAAAATGGCAAGCATAAAAGCTGAAGCGTTATGGTAAGTAGATACTATTCGCTAGACGTCGGTGTTAAGAGATTTTGCAATCTCTTCGGGTAACAGCTGCCATCTTGCATTGTGGTCTCGATTGAGGCAACTTGAATATTTCAAATTGCGTGCGTGCCACAAACAGGGCTAGTCGCAATACTAACTGTGCTCCAATTCAAAGTGGATGCGAAGATACAGCTATTGTATATTATGTTGCATAAGGTGCATTATAAACGTACATATGTACATGCATATATAAACATATATGGAAGTCCTTCCCCACAGTGGTGGCAGAGGACGCATCCACTTTCCTCTGCTACTACCAACGGGAACCGGGTGGAATACTACATTCACTGCTGGAGCATTTGCATCCATTCGAACGGCTTCATCGTACGCCATCATTTACCACGAGACCCACTCGCTTTGCTTCCACGCCGAACTTGAACAAAACAAAAAAAAAACAGAACAGGCGTTGCACTTTTGAAATGAGACTTGTTTGCGCTCGATTGAGATTAAGACTAAAATTAAAACTAAGTTTAAGATTAGAATTAAGATTAAGTTTAAGAAGACGACGATGAAGATTTAAAAGGGGATGAAGGTGAAGATGAAGATGGGTACGAAGATTTAGGTTAAGGTTGAGTCCTATGTGTTATGGGGAGCTATACGGGTAATAAAAGTATGACGTTTCACTTCAGCCACGCGTGGGATCCCCACGTGATAACAAAAAAAAGAATGGTTGGTCTTAGAGAGAAAAAAGTAGACGACATAAACACAAACATTTAAGTACATTATTTTCTCACACCCTCTCTCTACGAATGGTACATTTCCAAAGAAATACTTAAATCGGCGCGATATGGACTAAAAAGTTTAGGCGCGTTTGGCCCCGAAGCCATAGAAGCAAGTGAATTTTTTCCGACTATAATCAATTCGCTAAATGTCATTGATTACTCACGTGAAGGTGTTTATCATTTGTTTGGTATTTTTCTTTTTTTTTGTATCCAAAAATTCACTTGGAAATGTAAATGGAAATTAAGAATGAAATGGAAATTAAAAAGATCGAAAAGATCGGAAGGGCGATTCGAATTTTCGTCAATTTTTTAGTTCCGATTCGATTCGTAAATCTATTAATAAAAAAAATTTATTAATAAAAATATTCCAAAACCAACATTCGATTTTTGCTCAATTGATGCATACATATTGAACCATTCTTTGCCCCAGAAAATCTATAAAAATTTAAAGCAATTTCAATTTGAAGCTGGTAGAAAAAAATAACAAAGACCAAAGAATTCAATGAATGAATTGTAATTCTCAACTCCATTACACTTCTTAACATAGTGGTTAATTTTGAAGTAAAACGTAAATTTTTTTCTCATTTGTGTTAAAAAACAAAAAACGAAAAAAAATTCGAAAAAATTTAACCGACCCCGTGTGGCAACGCCACACACATCATTTTTAAAAGGCTGTAAAACAAAAAACGCTTACTTAAAAATGCTTATATGTAGATAAGTTAACTAATTGCTAAAAGGTGTATCTGACGAAGCGCTTACACTTCCGTTAGCGTCTTGCTGTATACCGGGTGTAATACACTTGTTTTCTTTAAATAAAAAAAGAAGTGGCAGAAAACAATCGAAAAGTCATATACGAAGAAGTAATCAAGAATTTATAGAGTTTTTTTACACTGCCGGCAAAAGGTATTGGCACAGCAAATTTTTCACAATATATGCATAAATCTTTTTTCTAATATTTTTCTGCCAATTTTTAAAAAAATATGGTTCATTCTACAACAAAAAACATTAAAATATAATTTCTAAATTTTGTGCAAAACTCACGCAAATTCAGCAAATTTTGAACTTTTTAATCAGATTTTTTAGAATTTTTTTTGGAGTATGCAGATTTGTAGCCCATTCTGTTTGATCATAACAAAGTACAAGTTCTAAGTAGCTAGGAATTACTATTTGCTGCGCCAATACTCTCTGCCGGCAGTGTACTTAACAGTGTAATGTAACTGTGATAAAAAATTTGTTAATACATTAATGATTCTATTGGTAACAAGTAACAATAAAAACAATCGGGCATGTTAGATAATTGATTTTTTTTAAGTCCATTGCCATATGGAAACACGGGGCGTAATATGAACTAATTTTGAACCAAATTGAACCCGTATTGCCATATGACATGTATGCTTATATGTACTTGAAATAGCTGCGAGGTTAGGTTAGGTTGATCTGGCGGGCGTTGAGGTGCACATAGACCGATAATGCCTTAGCGTTGCCAATAGGAGCTCGTGTTTACACGTTAAAGTAGACATCACAAAGGATGTGAACGCTATTTGCGAATCTCAATAGAAATTCCAGCCAGTGTTGCCACGGCCAAATTTTTTTTCCTACCAAAACATCATACCAAAACCAACTAAACCCTACCAAAAATGTGTTTGAGTTTTTAATATTTTTTTCAATGTCAAGTTTATTAAAAATTAAGATAACATAACATTTAGTAAAACCAAATCAGAGCTAGTAAAATAGAAACAAACTAACTGCTAATAAAAATTCATTTTACTCTACAGACTTAAACATACAAATGTATGTATCTTTACAGTTTTCACATATGTACATATTATTAAGTACAACGTCGGGACTACTCCCGCTACGACCTAAGATTATCTATTGTGCTAAACCCTAATTTTTATCACTCCCATCTTAGATTATTTAAGAAGTTAAGCATTTTGGCGGCCTGCCATGATCAAAATTTCGGATGGAGAAGACAAACGTTCCCCAAAGTGTACTAGTCTGCAATTCGTGAGACGTGGGGTTTCCTCCACCAGCCCTCCATGCTTTGCGAGACCGTCAGCTATTTCGTTGCCTTATAGCCCTTCATGTCAAGGAACCTACCACATCGTTACGCTATTGTGGGCTCCCAGGGCGTTCCGAAAAGTTATACAGCTGTCCACATGCCTTAATTCCATTTAAAAAGAGTTTAAAGACCTTTAAGCATGCGTGACTATGCGAATAATATTTATTCTGGCCACATTTGTCTTTCTACGAAGACATTCGCGAATACAGACTTCGATTGCGAAAACTTCCGCTTGGAATATGATGGATGTGCCCATTGGCATATTAACCACGTTGATTATATATATATAAAAACTCGAGTTAATGGCTCAACGTGAACATAATATAAGTGCCGTTCTCACAGTGGGGGGTTAACTCAAATTTCGTAGTTAATTCAATTTTTGTACTGAAAACCTGTAGTTAACTGTGGAATGGGAGTTAACTCGTCACGGCCTCATGGAAATGTTTATTTTTTTGGCTTTAGCAAATTAAAAAAGTTCTCTGCAAGAAAAACGCATGCACATATGATATGGAAATATCCCTTTTTCCTAGCCGTAAACCTTTTAGTGTGGGCAACAATGATGTTCTTCAAATACATAAGATAATTTTTCATTGGAGTGAACCCAATCATACTTTATTAAATGGAAGACATTACATTTTGTCAAATCAAGGCCAATAGCACTAACACCTTTGAAAATGTAATTTATGAAATTCGGTTCAAAATGCAAATCATAAAAAAATGTTTAATTTATGAATACAAATATTAAAGCCACCTTTCTTATGCCAATATTCCTTTCCAATACAGCTGAAGCTTTTAGTTTAAGAGGAATTTCGTACTATACTTCAAACACTTCTGCGCCATAAATATTTCATTTGGTTATTTATTAAATTTTTTGAATATTTTTTACCATTATGGCCGAACGATTTTGTGCATTTCATTTGAGGAGAGCACCTCGCTGAATGCCTTTGGTCATGGCGCGGAGTTTATGCGCACTCAAGTGCGAGAATTATTGCGCCGCTGAAAAAAATGCTCAATAAAACACAAAAGCGTATGTATGCACAAGGAAGGTGAAAAAAAGTCAGCTAATACAAGTTAGCAAACAATGAAATTTCTATGTGTGAATGTACAAATACAATATCAGCATAACGATTATTCAAATAAAAAATCTATTGATATAAAAATGTAAGGTACACATACTGAAGTCAATTCAGCGTGGGAAGAGCGGTGACTGCCTCGGGAAGTATTTGTGTATGTACTTTAATCATACATTAGACCAGCGCGGCCAACTTAAAAAACAAAAAAAAAGAAACAAAAAAAAATAAAAAAATCACATAACAGGATTAGCCAAGGACCTTCGCCTTGACCTGCGGGCTGTGTCGGAGTCACAGCTGCTAAAGTTAAACGTGGGTATGTGTATAGAATACGTGATATTATTAGGGGCACATTCAAGTGAATGGTGGATATATACAGATGTATATGTTGCTCATTTGCTGCAAGAGTGACATAATTCTAAAAATCAAACTTTAACTTTAAACTTACTTAGAACTTGATTTCCAAACGTAAAAAAGCAATAAAAATGCATTTAAAACTTTATTTTGTTTTTTTTTTGATTGATTCAAGATTTTTACACATAGCTTATCGGCTCTTTTGCTAGTTTTATAAGAAAAATAATTTTTGCACTAAGATTCAGTTTCTCATGGAACCTAACATATGGAAGGAAATACGTCATAGCTGTCAGCTAAAAAATTATTAAAAATCAACGCGATTTCTTAGCCAATCAAAATTTGTACATTGTTATACTAAAATAGAATGGGCCATAAAACTGCATACCCGAAATTAAAAAAAAAAAATCGGAGTAAAAAGGTACAAACTTTCCTTAATTTTGTATACAGTTTTAAACTTTGATTTATAGGGTTTTGTGTATAGCGTGAATCATATTTTTGTACAAAAATAACCAAATTGTTATAGCTTGCAAAACATAGTGAATATTTAAAAAAAAAACATGGTGTATGCACATAAATATAATGGAGTGAGCGTATGTACATTAGGGTGGTCGTAAAAAAAAATCAAATTAACGGTTTTTTAAGTCTCACCTCCTCAATCGGTAATAGCACGCTCATAGATATCACATATAAATTTTGATCCCAATTGGAGGCCGTTAAGGCGTATCGCACAGCGTGAAAATTTCAGATTCCTTTATAGAAACTGAAAAACCTAAAGTTAATTATTTTCATCTAATACTTCAAATCGATACTACTATAGTTAAAGGTATCACATATATATTTTGGAGTCGGTTAAGACGTCTTCAAAGGGTAATCGGAATCAAAATTTATATGTGATACCTTCGACTATAGCATAACGCTGCCATACTGAATGATTGATGGTGATGAAATGCTCAAGTTCTGAATTGTTTTAATCATATAAGAACAAATTTCTCGTGACGGTAACGTACCACCCATTAGCAAATTTCCACATACCCTACATCGCGCTTTATGATCCATGTTTGCTATTTTGTATATGCATAACCTGAAGATAATTTAGGTAGGCTGTCTTACGTGAAGCCATTTTAAAAGGCTTACCCAACGAGCACTGAAAAAAGTGCTTCCCTGCATGCTTCCTAGAAAGGTGTCTCCTATTTACAATTTACGCGAATATACTTAAGTAAATGTTTTATTAGTTAGCATTAAAAATAAGATTCAATAGGCATCTTAAGTCTAAACTTTTTGATATGAACCTTAAATGAATTCTTTAAACAAGTATGATTTTTATGAATTAAGAAAAAAACTCTAAAAGAACTTCTTCAGAAGGCGTCCTACAAAAGCCCTTCTGAAAGCTATTTTTTGAGTAGCGAAAGCAGAAGCCCTTCAATTTGTGCCACCACATACAAAAAAATGAAGGAGAAAGGAAACAAAGGCCTTTTTAAGGGTTGCGGGACCACACTAATGTACATATGTATATGTAGTGAGTTTTAATACAATATATCACTCATACGCCATGGCAACATAGCAGTCCTTGCCTCTTGTTACATAATACATACATATATATATTGTTTTTGCCGCTTGTGGTGTGGTGGTGGCATATGCCAGCTCCTACATATTTGATATTTGTAAATGCATTTGTGTGTCCTTCATTGTAGTAGCCAAAAAATTGTCACACCATATATGTATGTTAACACCTTTATACGCACATAAATTCGCTGTGATTGCCTTCGCATAAACAAATGTGTGCGCGCACTTGCTGTCGTCGAGCATATGCCACAACTCATAAAAACGCATACGCCGATGGCAACAGCAACAATAGGAAAAACTGTGAGAAAAATAATGGAAAAAAGTCTTCCATAAAAATTTTGCAATCAATTGCAAGTTTGTGCATATTTGCGCCTGCGTATGCGCGTTTATTATCGAGCCAATACCGCATTGTCAACAACAACGAATGCGTTGCATGCCGCAAGTGTAGCACGTTGTACTGGCACTGCACGTTCTGGCATTGTATTTGACTTATGTGTATATTGGCTATTTTTTTCATGGCTCACCGGAATTCGCATATGAGCTGAGCCGATATAGTTATGCGCTCCGGTCGGCGCGCTCAATGGAGCTGTTTGCATTGCAGTGCTTTTGCTGGTTGGTCGGCGCATGAACTTCCACAGCCCTCTGGCACTGTCAGAGTGCATGGCATAGACCATTTTCATGTTGCATACTTGCACTATATATTGCCTTTTGTCGTGATTTCAATTAGTTTTTTTTCGATTACTGCTGTTGCTGCCACCGCTGCTGCTCGCCCTTGTACGCTGTGTATATTTCCGAGCTGTCAAAAGCTTTCATATGACTTTTACACGATTTTTTTTCTTGCGATTGGCCCAAAACAAAAAAATTACAAAAGAAAGCCGAAAAAATGTTGCACTCTGTTGAAGCAAGGAAATGAAATTCGTTCAAGTGAAATGAATGGCTGCAGTGTCTTTTCTGGCAGCATCCATTTTGGGCGGCTGGCATTGTTGAGTTGAGGCGCATGAAGAAGAGGTGTGTGTGTGTAGATTACTTGGAAATATGAGTTGAATAGGTGCCAAAACGTTGTTGCCATTTGAATAAGTGTTGACTGGAGCGGAAGCAGCCAAGCGTTCGTGCTCCACTTGTGCATATTTTCTTTTGCCATAGACAGCTTTGGGGTTATGGCAAAGCCAAGATCTTCGAGTGGTGTGCTGATGTGTGTGGCTGTGTGTGTCGGTGTCTGCTTTAAATAACCTCCGAAACAACACTTATAAAAATATGTTATTTATACGGCATGTCTGTGGCGGACAATGAGCATGCCAGCTGTGCATATTACACCGTGCAACAGTCCATTTTACTCACACAAATGTTAAAGGACCAAAATAGCAAAAATGTGTATTTAGTTTTTCTCTCTCTGATATCATCGTCTTCTTTAGGGGACTTTGAAATTTCAAAGAGTCGATTTATTCACAAATTATTTAAAAAATTCAGTGCAATGTACAATAACAATATGGTTACCAAATGCAACAAACCATTCCACAGAATTGAGATGTTTTGAAAATTTCTTTTTATAATAGGTATTTTTGAAAAACATTTATGTTAAGGACTAATATGTACACTGAAATTTCTATGTACACTACAATCTCTGCCTTTTAACTTTATTAGGTTAGATAAGTTAAGATGCGTGGCTCTACAGCGACACACACGCGCACAGTGGTTCAACCCCATACATTTTTTTGGAGAAAATTAGAAGGAGGAGGCGTAGGGCTAAAAATTTTTCGTACATTCAAAAAACATAAATTAAGAAAAAAATGAAAAATGGTTGTGATCGGTGTTTCCGAGTTAGAATACGTGAAGTTCAAAATTGTGGCAAGTCCCGATTTCAAAAACGGTAACTTTTTCAATTTTCAGCCGACATTTTCGCATTGAAGTATCCGGATCATGTAGGTACATGTCGAGCTCCCATTTAAGCGCTTGGAGGAAAATCGGCACCTTCTCTATCAGCATCGTTTCCGACAAAGCACCCTATTCGGCAAGCCTGTCGGAATCCTCGTTACCCGCGACGTAACCCTCCTTATGGAAACACCTCCGCCTTTAAAAGAATTTGCTGAGGACGGGCTCCGCGCATACGACTGTCATCCCTACGCCTGTGCTATCTTCGATCCGTCTGTATAGGAGTTCAGCGAACCAGATCTTCTCATGCCCTCACGCCAACTTTCGACCTCTATTGTGGCCTCGAAGTTCGTGCCAATGTGCAGATTCGGCATCGTATAGCCAATCCGTCCGAGTAAAGTTGACGCTATACTTCTGTGACCGTAAGTCGTGCACGCTAACTGACCTGTAGCATAAAACCTGGTAGCAGTTTTTGACGCAATGTTCTTAGGTACAACGGAAAGAGATGCAACAAGGTGCAAATTTCTGCCGTTGGTCCCATGTTCCTCTGTCTTGGCGATCATTGATAGCTTCCTTTTACTGTCCACCAAACCAATACTCCATGAAACAATATCGGCCTGACTATCGCCGTGAAGATGCAGCGAGAAAGATAAAGTGAGAAGCTCCAGGTGCTGCCCATCACACTTTTCCTTGCATAGAGTGCCACATTGAGCCGCCTCAACATCTTACTATCAAGTATTATTCTAAGGAACTTGGTCCTTTGCTTCACATGGAGGCTCACTCCATCCAGCCTAGGCTTACACCAGTTCGGTTGTATTTTCCTGTGCGGATTATCGGATCTGCCTTTTCTGCGTTGCTACTAAACCCCACTTCGATCGCCCAAAGACGTATAACCCGTGGTTTAAAAAAATAAAATTTAGCAAATTGTCATTTCCAATACCGATGAAATTATTTGTCTTTTTAAAATTTTATTCTTGCCTCTCATTGAAAATTCTCAATATTTGTTTTTGAAAATATTATGTTTAAGGACTAATTCCATCTTTCTAAGTTTATTAGCTTAAAATATAAAATTATTTAAAAAGGCATTGTCAATTCTTATTCGTCCTTGTGAGTCAAGAAGCTTGATTTCTTTTAGTTCGAAGGAATTTTCTGTTTCATTCGGTACCCACACACTATTATTCTACGTTGACCTGAACGTTTTAAATACATAAGTTTTTGTGTTAATCAAATCTTCTAAATTTCAAAGCCTTAAAAAAAAATCTAGCGTCAGAGAGAAAATTTAAAAGCGCAGTTTTACTCTATTTGACCCATAGCTTCGTGGGTAAATTCAATGTTTCGTGTGTTATAAAATTTTTTGGTTTTTGTCGCACGGTGTTGCCAATGCTACGAATGTGCCACTCACCGCCCAACGAATTCCCAACAGCCACATTTGTGTGTGTCTGCATTTTTCTATATTTGTGAATTTTTCGTTCCTACTTATTTCTATTTCTGTGCTTATCCGCTTGATGCATGGCATTTTAATAGGTTAAGTATACAATTGGCATCTAGATGAGTGCAAAATTTATGCCAACATGTGCCACAGCCATGCAGATAATTTTGCCACTTTGGCTAAATGTTATACGGCTTTATCTCTAAACCTAACACCTTTAGTGGTAGCCCAAAGTGGCAGACTGCTACATTTTCGAGCATTATTCTTTTGTTGTCCTTCTCTTCTTTTTAGCAAACATTATGCTTTGGTGTGATTCCAACGAAAGCGTGCAGCATCCATGTGGCGTTGGCCGCAAAGGTCGCATAATTTTGACACCAGCAGCGGCAGATTGTGTGGTTTTATCT
This sequence comes from Rhagoletis zephyria, assembly GCF_001687245.7. Lineage (NCBI taxonomy): Eukaryota > Metazoa > Arthropoda > Insecta > Diptera > Tephritidae > Rhagoletis > Rhagoletis zephyria. The sequence continues at coordinate 59,528 of NW_016159503.1, forward strand.
GTGTTGATGGCGCGCGTGGCTTAAACATAAATTAGCTTTATTTGTGCTAATATTACATATGCACGATTGAAACGCTTGCTTCTCTTAAGCAGCTATTACATATCTGCCTCAGCGCGTGATTGCTATTAGCACGGAATATGGTCTGCCATTTATTACAATTAGCGTATTCTAAGCCGTAGAGGGTGCGCTCAAAATGTAAGTTACACTAAGCAACTTTTTGGAATACAGTGGCGCGAATATAAATACGGACGCAACATTTTAACAAATGTTTTTTGTAGATTTTTTAGTTCTGATTCGATCCGTTAATCGATCCAAAAATTAATTTGTTTTATTTTGATCTGGCATCTCTGGTGCAATTAAAAATACTATATGTTATAGGCAGGCGGATGTAACACCGTATGGTCCCGGAAACTTAAATGAAATCTTTCGGAAAGTTATTCGACTAATTTTTCATTAAGCTTACAAGGCGATTCTGGCTAAGATAGTTGAAAGTCTTTTGTAAAAACAATTGAAAGACAGTACGTAGGATGGTTGGAAAGACCCTCTATATTCTGGCACCAAAGTCTTACAGAAAAACTCCCCCTGTCAGCTTTCATGGTAAAAAGATCTTTTGGACAGAAACCACTTGTATATCATTTTGCTCGCGCTGCTCCAATAATTGCAATGGCCGAGTGAGCAAAGCACCAGCGTTCCATTCAAAAGGTCCGAGGTCCAGTTTTTTTTCTTATTTTATAAATTTTCTTTTTCTTTTTTTTTTAAGTTAGTCTTTAAATTTTATTGTTTTAAAATTAAACATATTTTTTGATGTAATTTACTTTTCAAGAACATGTCCGTTTTGGTTTACTTTTCTTTTTGTTCTTAGATTTTATTGTTTTAAATTTAAACATATTTTTTTAAATTTCATTTAATTTTTAGAGACTTATTAATTTTTTCTTTTTTTTTTAATAAAATTTCTTTTTAGTTTAATTTTGTTTTACATTTTAGTGCTTTTTGTTTCATAATTATTAATTTCATTGTTCTTTTTGTTTCTTTGAATAAATTATACAACAACAACAAATTTTTGTTTCTTTTTTAATTTGATTTTCGTTTAATTTTAGGATTTTTAGATATTGTTTTAAAGAAAGAAATATATATGTTTTTAGTTTCATTTCATTTTAGGAATCATTTGGTTTTTGTTTTAGTTTTCTTTTCTTTTAATATTTAGATTTTATTGCTTTAAAAACAATTTTTTTTTTATTTCGTTTAAAGTTTGTTTTGTTTAATTTTTTAGAAATTTATACGTTTTTATTATTCTTTTTTGAACTATACTTTTTTTAATTTTCAGATTTTATTGTTTTAAAAAGAAAGATTTTTTTTTATTTAATTTGCAGGACAATATATATTTGTATTCAATTTTATTTTTAAATACAAATTTATTTATTTTTTATTGAATTTTTGTTTAATTTTTAGATTTGTAGATGTTGTCTTAAAGAGAAAACCATCTATATTTTTGATTTAATTAAATTTTAGGAAATAATTTTTTTCTTGTTTAGTTTACTTGTCTTTTATCTTTTACATTTTATTGTTTTAAAAACAAACCTATTTTTTACATTTAATTTAATGTTTAGAAACTTTATTTTTTTCTCTTCTTATTCATTAAAAAAAAGTATTTCTTATTCTTTTTAACTAATTATATTAAATTAAACTTCTTTTAGTTTTAAGATTTTATAGTTTTTAAAGGGAAAACATTTCTTTATTTGATTTTTAGGAAAAAACTATTCCTTGGTTAATTGATTTTTTTTTAATTTATTGCTTTTAATTATTCGATTATATGTACTTAAAACTAAAAANTATATCTTCCATACCTCTGATTGTTTAGATGCGATTTTTTATATAAGTATGTAACTCCTCTATCGATGTATGCAGATGTATTCAAAAGCAGTAATCTGTCAAAGTAAAATTTGCAGATGTTCATGAAAGGTATGAAGCCTTCGGCATAGCCGAAGACAGCGCTGCTCTTACTTGTTTTTATTTCACTTAGTTTTTACAAACTTTTTATTTTTGTCTCCTTTTCAATTATTCTTTCTTTTTTATTACATTTTGTTTTCATTTGTTGACGTATTCAAAGACATATTTTTTAATATAATTTAATGTTTGAGAACCAATTTTATATATTTTTTTCCTTTTTTCCAATTAATTTTTTTCATTTATTATTTAATTTAATTTTAGTTTTTATTGTTTTAAAAAGTGAAATAAATATTTTTTCTTTTAATTTTTAGAATAAAAAGACAAGCAGAATATTGCTACGATGTCCTCGTTAGTAGATCCTTCGAAAGACAGAAAAGTGTTTTCTTTGCAAGAATTGAGAATGGTCTTACGAAAGGTTTTTGTCATTCAAAAGCTGTGTTGAGTTGAAAGACAATCGCCAGAATTGCCCTGTTAATATACTGACTTTGACAGTTAACTCCTTTTTATACTTCGTATTATGCGAGTTAAGACGCACCTCGAAGCGATTTATATATCGTCGTTTAAAGTAAAAAAACCTCATATCGTCGTTCTGAAAAACCACGTAACTGACATTTTTTGGCCACAAATTAGATTTGCTCCCAAAAGCCCTTAGCTTAAGCCGTATCCATTCGTCCTAAATATATACTAGCCAGAAATTCGATTGCTTTATGAAAGAGAGAACCACTATGAAATATGAGTGTTTTTACTCTCTACAAAATAATTTATGCACCCTCACATACGCGGTTTTGTGCTTTAATTGCCGATATGTAAAACACCCTGTTTCGAGTTTCCTATTTATAATTGGCCTTTCTCTTCACGAAGAAACCCACTTGCAAATAGACAGAATATACATATCATTCAGGCATACCAAAGGCATCACTAATCCTTTATTGCAGTTCTGGTGAAAGCTCTTGTCGACTTTACATATATGTATGTATTCACATATTGAATTATTTACTATACATATGTATACATACATACACATAAACATATGCAGTAATGTTTAACCGCGAATGAAGCAGAGCCATTTACAGCAAGTATTATAAAATATGTACATATCTATGTATGTATGTAGCTAGTAGCTGATAGTTTGTATGCGTCTGTTGAGTTGGCTTAAATATTAATGAGGCATTATGTGTGCAATGCGAGTGCTCTTTAGTGTTAATAGCTTGTGCGCGAGAGACACAAAACATGGAATGAAATCTACATATGTGTACATATGTGTGCTAAGCGCGCTGCTGGTAATATGAATATGCGACTTTGCGAATTTGTGGCACATTTAGCGGCTACTAAATGGTTTGCTGCATAGATCAAGATGCCAATCGTGAACATATAAACATACATAATATAAATACGCACGTGCACGCAATAGCCGAAGTCATTAAGTGCAGTGTAAATTAAATGGCGCGACCTCGAAACGCGCAACATGCTGTATGATAAACACATATGTATATTCTTAGGGGAGGAGAAAGAAATAAGAACACTAAAGTTAGGTACTACTTACTACAAGGGTATACATATGTTTATTTATCTACATATATGTGTGAAACATAATAATTCGTGGAATTAATTAGGCCTGTTAATCACTTGTGTAAATATGAGAAGCTGTCAAAAGATCATAGAGATGTTTGTAGTTGGGAATTAGTTACTTATGACAATGACTCGATAAAATCAGTATTTTTATGATTAAAACTTGCACTATTGTGCCAATGAAGCTTCGATCAGACACACCCATGTTCTCTTATTTACATCTCTGGTTTGGGCGTTGCAAATAGTTTTCCTTAAAATTTGTTTTTCTCGATATAGTCTATTCCTATTAGGTGTGATGATTGAGTATACATAGAGTGAAACAACTAAAATTATCACCAGGGCAAAAAAAAATAATCCGAAAAAATCAATTTTTAGCGCTAAGATAAGCACTAAAATATTAATAAATATGTTTGCAAATATTTTCGAAAAATACCAAAAAAGATTTTAGAACATCTTAGCAATTTGTTTTTATTCAGTTTATTTCAAGGATTGAAAAGTTCTAATGGACAATCAAGAGCTGCTTCCTAATATTCTCAGAGATCTAGGCTTTTCGTTTTAATCTTCTTGAATATCTCCATTTGAGATAAATTATTTTTAATCTCTTCAATAATATCAATACCTTCCTAGTGGAGACAAAGCTTTGGGTTTAAATTGAAGTTACGGGTTAATAAAACCAAATCTGTTTTTATGTTAATATTTTGAAACACTTCTTTAGTTCAACGAAATGCCCAAAGAAATTATCAAGAAAAATTTATTGAGCACTAGGCACACTGAACTGGTAGTGTCAGTAGAGCGGTTGATTTGATTAGTTTTTCATATTATCTGGTCTCTAAAATGTCAAATATATCTAATTTGTTCTCACAAAAATTGTAAATTGTTAAAATCTTTTTGCATGTGAAACCTTTTGCCATACAAAACAAGCGATTTAATAGAAGCGTTTGGAATATTCACCCAACTCAGCAGCACAAACGCTGATTACCAGGCCCTGCAATGGATAGATCAATGCTTCGAGAAGCAAACAAATTTATTAAGAAAAAAAGTTGCAGCCATTTTTATTTTTTCCAATTTAAATTTTAGATTTTTTTTCACATAGCACACTTTAATGTAAAAGAAAAAAATTATAACAGTTTTTACACTTTAATGTTACTACCTGTTTGATATGCCTCTATATAGCACTTTGAAGAAATAATTTATTCAATTAATGAACGAAAGATTTAATTAATTTTATAATTTACTCACTTTTTATTCAAATGCAAATATATATCCTTTTGATTTCTCAGACGGTGATAAATGAGCTTAACTTCAAAGGAGTCTTCGAAATACGTTCATTTGATTTCAGGGAATTAAAAGGGAGAGATAAAGGGAGATGACCTGGTGTATTGTGCTTTGTTCGAAAGAGTGAAATTTTGCTAGGTCCATTTTTTTTTGAAAACTTATATTTTCATATAGAAAACAAGAAAAAGTAAAAAGTCATCGTTCACAAACGGATTAAGGTATTTGTTTTTATTGTACTCGAAACGTCACTGCAAAATCGATAAGGCCAAAATAATGTGGTGTATTCCTGTTTCCATACGAATCGAAAATCATGAAATTTTGTTATAATTTTCTATTTATACAAAAATTTCAAATTTACGGTTGGTACGAAAAGAAGAACACGCGTCAACCAGCCTTATCATGAGTTTAATTTTCTCCGAACCGGTTCACTTTTCATTATTGGTTTCCATGGTTTTACTATGGACGGATGACAAATTTTCGGGTGATTTTTTTTTCAGACGAAACTCAGGGTAAGGCAGAATATGAAAATTTTGAACTGAAATATTGAAATAGTACAATTGTATCGAAAAGCCTAACCCTGCTACGTTTAAATGATATTGCGTTATCTATCTTTCTGCCCTTAGACAGAAAAGGTTGGCAGATTCGTTTCTCTGTCTGACCCATCTGACAGGTTATGCATTTGTTATGCTTATCATAAGTAAATACTTGAGCTAAATATTTTAGCCAACCAATATTTGCATCACGATTTTGTGTGTAACACGAAATTACCACAACACTTTCATAACATATATATATATATACATATATATATATATATGATGCTGTATATAATGCAATGGCCGAGATTCAGTAAGTATTCTGCCTCACAGTCTGTGGAGTATTCGAAATATGCCACATTCCATTTTAGTTGAATTTCTTTTTTACCTATTAAGTACTTTGCAGTGTTCAGCTGTTACATTTGTTAATATAAAAGAATGTGGCACGTTGACATTTTAAACGTAAAGCACTTCTGACATCAAATTAAGGATTTAAAAGCAGCTTAACATAGGTAGTAGCAGTGTGATGAGCGCATCAATAGCATCGGTAGCGGCAGCAGCAGCAGCAGCAGCAAAAGAGCTGATAATTAATGTCAACTTGCTTGTTGTCACTCGCTTTATGGTTCGTAAACTCTGAGCAGACATGCACGTTTCGGTCGGGTAAAAGATTGGCAGAAGACTGGCTAAAAGACTATTAGGAAGGCGTTAACTTGCATCTGTGCACATATGTACATATGTATGTATGTAGATAGCTACAGTTATGCATGTCCTCATTAGAGCAGCACACAAGTATAAGTTTTTGCATAATATAATTTTCACTCATTGGCATTAAGTTGCTTGCGACATCAACTAAATTCCTTTTCGCTAAAATTTCAAATGCTGCTGCTTAGCTTCAAATGTGTAAGTTTGCTAAATTGGTGAGTGCTATGGCATGTTGCAAGCATATTAAGTTTTGCTAAACGTTGACATGTGCCGCCGCTCAAACAAATACTCCGCAAGAACTTGGTGAAGTGTGGTGTGGTACGTAAGTGCAAAAGCAAATGACATGCACATACATATATATATATATTAACACTTATATTTCGCAAGAATAAGAAAGTTGCATAAAAGTAGTCAAAAGTTGAGAGTTCGCTTGTGGGATTATTTCAATTTGTAGTGCTGGAAACACATGGCGTATGAGGGATATTTTCATATAAATATAATACATACATACTAGCAATTACCCGGCGTGCTTCGCTGCACCTCAAATGTGTTTTTCTACCAAAACTCTTACATATGGTCTCATTTATAAAATATTTTTTAAGAGCTTTATGAGGCAAGATTTGCAAAAAAAATTTCGATCGATGAAGTATTGTTTATTTTTTTTTTTGAGTGGGGGCGTTAGTTAGTATCTTTTCGAATGTAATTAGAAAATATGTAAAGTACCGACTTCCTCTTGGCAATTTAATTTATAATCTTATAACTGAAGTCTACTACCGCACCCTTTCCTCAAACGAGTATTAATTCAATATTCAAATACCGTATATTTATCTAATTTGAAAAAAAATTCCCTACTATACAAATATGTACTGCAGTATTAACAAAACAAACAAACTTTTAAGGCGCAATGAAGCACGTCGGGTGTTTGCTAGTATTTACTAATTAAATTAAATTAAAATTTTCAAACAGGTGGCAACCCCAAACAAAAGCGTCAGCGTTGTCTGGCTGTCGAAAAACGGCGAAACTGTAATTTTTGTAGTTCCACAAACAAACCTATGCTTATTGTTGGTGTTATTTCTTCATTTGACGTAGCTTTGCCGCTTTTAATTAGGTACTTCACTTCGGCGTTAACGCTAGGCGTTAGCAAACTCTCAGCCTAACGCTTTTGTGAAGGTATGTCAGTAGGCTTTTTTTAACCTCTTTCTTTTGACAGCCATACTCTAACATTTGCTTCAACTGAAATTTAAAAAAATGACCTCTCTAATAATCAAAAACAGCATTATATGCTCCAAACAATAAGCCACTAAAAAAGCTGTTTTTTATTATTTTCGCCGTTTTTTTTTTCTTTTTTTGCGAACGGTATTTCTTTGATATATTTTACCTACTTAATATAGAAATATTTGGCCCCGCTCAGGTATATTATATTTTAGCTCGAACAATTTTATCAACGTAAGCGTGGCTTTCTATTATAATTTTGTCCCTCCGAATTTTCCTGAATGTTACTTTGTTACTTCCTTGTTTTTATGTTTTCGTGAAATAAAACTCTTAAAAAAAACAGAAATGTGAAATATCTCCAGAGGGCCACACAATGTGCTAGCTTTTCTCAATATTCATCGCAATCTGGGTGTTGATGTTGACTCGGTATTAAAATAATTTTCATCTATACCTCGGTAAAGTGCTTGTGTCTTTTCTTTGGGTTTTGCTAAACTATATCCACAATTAAATACAAAGCAAAGTAGCCATCCATACTCTCTCAAAGTAGATGATCCAAACTGTTCATATACTGCTTTAACACGCTTTAAACTTTGGCAGCAACAAATGCAGAAACTCTTTGCTTGGTGGGCTGTCACTATGTGATCGAAGGCAACGAGGTTTCTAACGAATTGGAGCGAGAAAGAGCCTGCCTTTCTAAGACCGGAACTATTCTGTGGTATAAATTGGTCATCTTCGAGAACTATAATCTCGAAGTGAGTGCACTCTGAATGCAGTAAGTACTGGGAGGCTATGGAGAGCATAGACAGTCAAAGCTTTTTGGCTACTCTTTCAATACATCGGATGTTATTTAACTGAACAGAAATATCATCAGGCAACAATCCCTTAAGCGAGCACAATGAATACAGTAAAACCCGCTTAAATACCTCACGAAAAATGTCAGTTTTTGTGGTACTTAGGCGGGTTGGGTACTTAAAAGAACCCGCTTAGGTACCCGCATCGCATAATTTGTGATGTAGTTACATCTTATTGTTAAGTTAAATAAATAAGTCCTTGAATAAAACATGAACATTTAAGCGGGTTTCACTGTACTACTTATACTGTCCATCCGAAAAAAATTGCCGTACAATACACGCATAAATATTTTTAAGGTACGTAGGTACTATTGAGAAGGAGTATGTCCAAGAAAAGAGAGGGAAGTCACTTTTGGAAGAAACATTTTATTACGTCTATATTCAAATTTAACGTCCTCTTTTCTTCGTATTTATCATAATGAAATTTTTTCGATTGGCATTTCTAAAGTAATTTTTGCAAGGAACTACCGATACTTAGTTTTGCTGCCAACAATGGTTTAGAAGCCCATTACAATAGATACATCGGATCCAGTAACTAAGGCCACTAGGATCAAATCCACCATGAACTGAACTAATTCGCACTCTCTTCCTTGCATTCAATTTTTAACTCTCGTCAAAGTAAATGTGACTAGCTGCAAGTTGGTATTTAAATTGCTGATACCAATAATTTTAAATATTCTTCTTCGCACAACTTTTATTAAAAGCCTTGAGCATCGCCACCATAGCTTGTAGCTTTAGTATTTGGTCTTTCAAATCGGCTTACGTTATTTTCAAATAGCCATACAATATGTTAAAACAATCCAGCAATACCAGCAACGAAGTCATCTGCAATCGCACGTATACGCAAACAGGCCGTAATATTTTGTTAGTGGCTTTAATGTGTGGCTTCAGAATTAATGCCGGCAAATTTGCGGGCGTCGCGATTGCCTGAATTGCAAAAGCTACTCAGACGTAATGGACGCAAATTGATGCTACCTTGAAAATGTTGCTGCAGCCGCCATGGCGTGCCATATATGTAGTGTTGCATTTTGCTACAAGCGAAAAGGAATTTTCAATATACATATGAGTACGTACCTACTAGTGTTTGGCAGTATCGATACCAAAAGCACTCAGAATTCGATTCTCAACAGCATCCGATTTTTAAAAGTATCGATACTGAGTACCCCAAAGTACTCAGTACTCATAAAAGAACTGGAAAGTACTTAGAACGTAGAAGAACACGAGAAATGCTAAGTAAAAATTATTGTACTCAATTTGAAGTTTCAATAGTTTTCAAATAGTCATTTATTGGACGTAATTTGGGATTAAAATATTAATTTGAATAAAGTGCTGCCAGCTTGTGAGATTTATACACTAACCATTGAAATGTTACCAACAAGTGTATATTTAAAGAAAGTACTCAGTACTCTGAAAAATACCCGAACCTTAAAAGTATCGATACCAAAGAACTCGATCCTCAAAAGTACTCGCTACTTCCCAACACTAGTACCTCCATATGTATGTATATGTGAAGGTGTATTTGTGTTTGAGTGCGGCAATAATTATTGTTGGTGAAATTATGGTCTGAATTGATGCGGAAAATTTGCAACTGTGTCATTGTGGACGTGCGGGTTTTATTGTGTGTGTTTGTATGTATGTATATAGTATGCGTCGTTTAGCTTATTTTCCACATTTGCAACAGCACTTGAACTCTGGCGTGTTGAACTTATTGTTGTTTGTATAAAGCCGTTAGCGGTCAGTGGCGAAGGTTATTTGCAGGCTGAAGTGCAGCATACATATGGCAGTATGTATGTACATATATATGTACCTGCAACCTTCGAGGCTAATTTTCGAGTATAGCCCGTATAAAGACTAAGGTTATTGTCGGCAATTTTGTTGTTGAAAATACAGCTTTTTTGTGGTTTTAAATTGGCACAAAGTATGAACCAAAAATTGATCAATGTAATTTTTTTCGCAACGGGTAAAAATTTGTTTTATAGATTTTTGTGACAGTTTAAGTTTATAAATTTGTCACCTAATATTTACTAAAAGTTTTTATTGATGCTAGCATTTGCAACCCAGCAAAAAATTTATAAATGCTTTTTGTGTTACGCATCAGAAAATCTGTAATTGCTTATGGAGTGAACAAATGAATATTTCTGGACTATTGCAGGACTGGTCCACGACTGGTTTTGGATCATCGCGCGACCGTTTCGGGACCTGATTAGTACCTCTTCCGGAATATTGCAGCACCAATTCGACAATAGTTCGGAATTATTTCGGTAAAAGTTCGGGTCTGGTTATGACTATTTGAGGAGCATTTTTGGCCTAGTTCTGGACTATTTCGCGACTGATTTAGGCTACTTTCAGGAACTTTTCGGGACAAATTTGAGATAGTTCTGCACCATTTTGGCACTAGCTAAAGTCTGTCTAAGGACCACTTTGGGACCAAATCCGTATCATTTTGGGATAAGTTGAGGATAATTTTGGAACTGATTCAGGATTATTCCTGCATCACTCTTGGATTACTTCGGGACTATTTCAGAACTATTTTGGGTCTAGTTAGGGTACATTTCGGGACTACTTTCAGACAGTGCCGAGACTGGTTCTGAAGTATTTCAGGATAATTTCGGGATCTATTGAGGAATATTTCAGGACCATTTCGGAACTGGTCCAGGAATATTTCGAAATATTTCCTTGTTATTTTGAGACTATTCTTTATTATTTTGGGGCCATTTCGGGATCGTTTCAAGATCCGTTCGAGATCATTTCGGGAGAAGTTCACGGCTTTTTCAGAAGTAATTCAGGCCTACTTCAGGAAAAATTTGGAACTAGTTCGGGATCAGTCGTAGAGCAAAAAAGAAGACACAGAGATAAAATTTAATATTAAAGTATTTTATGTCATGTTATGTTGTTCACCTCAACTCACCTCATCTCAACTCAGCTCACCTCCCTTAATCTCACTCACCTCGCCTAATCCAACTCATTTCACCTAATCTCATTCACCTCACCTAATCTCACTCACCTTACACTTATCTCACTCACCTCACTTCACTTCATCTCACCTCACTTCAACTCAACTCAACTCAACTCAACTCACCTCAATTCAGCTCAACTCAACCCAGTTCACCTCATCTCACCTCAACTCACCTTCGTTGGCTTCAATTCATCTCATCTAATTGTAGTGGTTGAATTGTAACGGCTAGGTGAACTTTAGATATACATACATACATAAATTTCGCAAAATGATCTTTTAATGAAACGTCAAAATTTTACCATATTAAGACCGTAAATAGCTATCATCCCAAGTATCCCCGAATGAAAAATTTAACTATAAATATTGCTCATTTTACTTTTCACAAAATATCCTTCCCGCACATCTTTCCGCAATTTTCATATTTTTTCTTACTTTCTTAATGTATTTTTTTTCGCTGTGCTTTTCGTTTCCTTACTTTCGCCCAGCGAAATTTCCGTTTGCAATTTCCATAATCGCACTATTTTGCAGCAGCATAATCATTTCACTAGAAAATGTCAACATCAAGGACATTAGCAAACAAATGCTCTAACATGACTAAAACATGGGTACGCACATATGTATGTAAACATACATAGAGTACAAAATACAAACATACATACATACATTTGTAGTTGAAGTAAATACCAACAAGCGGGTAGCAAATATGCGACACGCATACTTACATTTATTCATTTACATAGTATGTATATAGGTAGTGTGTGTATAATTCCAATTCCAGTAACTTTGTAAAACATCGAATAAGAAATAAAATGACGAAAAAACTACAATGGCATTATGTGCTTTTACTTCAGTGCACATTTACTTTTACTTCGGTACCCTTCAACGCGCTCAGCCGAAGCTCATCTCCACTGTGCTCAACTTGTGCCGGCTAAGCCGCTCACCGCTTCTTGGTTGGTTACACAACTACGCTTCATATACGTATGCACATATCTATGTATGTATGCATGTATATATTTATATCACTGCTTATGCGCTCATTTTGCCACTGATCCCCCTTTTTTGTCCGCAATTCGAATGCGTCGCCAGTGCCAAAGACGCCACTTAGTTTATGCAACACATGAATGAGTTGGATGAACGCGAACGCAGAAACACACGCACAATTGTTATTCTCAAAAAAAAAAATAAAAAAATAAAAAAATTGCATTCGAGAGCAGAAACAAACAGCTCTGCTCTGCAGATAGTTATCCGTTGTCGCAAACTGGCGTTGCATAACAAATAGTTGGAACAAAGGACACAAGCCAAGCAAAAGCCAACCAGCCAGGCAGCCATCTACATATGTAGTTAGCCAACCAAAGGGCGAGCAAGCTATGTATGTACCTCCAAGGACAGTATAGCATTGGTAACGAGCACTGTGAGTGAGTTGAGTTGAGCTGTAGCTCAAACTTGACGCCACATTTCGATAAAATGCAAATCCGCTGGATTATTCATGCACATTTTTATAAAGTACAACATATCCCAGTTGCATGTGGGCACGTGTGTGTGTGTGTGTGTTAGTTTTACTGCGGAAATACTGTAGTGAACAACTAAAGTTGACAATAAATAGTCTGAATGAGGCTGGGTGGTTCGTTAGCTGGTATTATGGTGACTCAAAGGCAAGCTTAGGGTGGTTCTACCGAACCGGTTCATTCCCGAATAGCTCCTCAGAACCGGTTAGAATGCAGTCTGGAAAAAGCTGTGTACTCAAAGAGAAAGCGCTGAGATTATTCTTTATTGTCACCCTTCAAGCAGCTGTGATACATACCCTCTTTCTGTCCCACAGATCCGTCGGAAGAAAGTTTAGTAGCTTGTTGAGTGATATTGTCCAAGCGGCTGTTATTATCATAGATATAGAAGTAAGGTGTTGAACTATGCCTGCATACTTAGCATTAACTTATTTATTCTAACTGAAAGAAAAAATTCTGTAGAATTAAAAAAGGAAATATTTGTTTTGGTTCAAAAGGAAAAATTCTTATTGAAAATGTTCTTTTAACTTTTGATCAAATAAGTATACATTTTCATGTCTGTCTCTTCTTATTTGGGTGCTTACAAACATCGCACCAAAGTTATAATACCATTTCATCCTCATGAGGTATAAAAAGGTATAAAAATTAAAAATGAGTGTAGTTAGGTGCGTAACGTATACGCACCGTACCACCCTACGAAGTCATATAACACGTTTATTAGCACGCCTTAACTTAATGTCAGATAATTTAAAACTAATGGCGTTTTCTTTTCTACAAAAAAAAGGTTGCCCTTTCCTTAGTATTTGTGCGTAGAGGGCACTGAGAAGGCAACATTTTCGGGTAGAAAATAAAGCGCCATAATTAAATATTGGCGTTGAAGATTTTTACATGTACATACATTATTATACATATTATTATGTGTATTTTTCTTCATGTACATACATACAAATATAACAATTTTGATTGAATTTCGAGTGCACCAATAAAAATTATAAAAATAGAATTTTAGTTTCCAAAAGAATAGTCATCTTTTACTCAATGTTGTTTTTTTCATTTGGTGACACAGTAGTTTTATTACACTGTATTCCTTCGATTTGAAAAGAAGAAAATTTTTTTAAATTTCATTTAACGTTTAATTTTAACAATTTGAAGTATCTAAAATTATTGCAACTAAACAAATTTTTGAAATTTCAAAAATTACAAAATAGAGGCGACAGATATGCTGCAATTTTTTAATTTTGAAATTGTACAGATATGTTGTGTTTGATGCCCAAGTCTATTACCTCTAATATGAATATTCTACTTGAAAACTGCCGCAAGTTATTAAAAAAAAATTATGTTTCTTTCGAATGACAATGAAAAAATTAGTAATTTCAGTACTTTTTGCCTAAGTAAACGCTTCAAGGTTAAAATGGTTTAAATACTTGATTTATTTTTTTCTTGTAATTGCTTCTCAAACTCCATTGATTGAGATAAATGCAAGAATGATTTATCGTTTTTTTTCTGCCGAGAGGACCAAGTGGCACTAAAAAAAAGCTTGTAGGATTTGGCTATGACACCTTCCTCCCTTGGGGTGTCTACCACATTGCACATTTTTTGATAGAAGAGTCTCTTAGTTCTGCATTTGTGATCCGGTTTCGGAGGAAGGCTATACAGCTCAAGTTCCTGGAGCGGTGAGATTATTTTATCTGGAACAATATTGTTGAATGCATCTTCTATGTCTAGGTATACATAAAATAACAATTATTTGTGGCGTAACAATTTTTTCGATATCAAAGATATATAAGTCGTTATTGCTCTAATCTGTATTCAAATACTTTGATAAATCTGTATCTTAAATTGGTCTTTGAAAACTACTTATGTAGACAAACAAAACGACCGTAATGAAACGGACCTGTTATTGACTTCGCTTCAGCGCATACACAGTATTCATCGTAAATTTCAATATTGTGCTAATGGACACAAAGAGCATATGCCAAGGCACTCGTATGAGCACAAAGTTCACAAGCATTTTATATGCACTACAGCTGCGACAAAATAAAATTCTAAAAATCAACGTTAAGTTTTACGTACTTGAAACTTGCACTTAAATTGAATGGGCTATAAAACTGCATACTCGGAAATTTTCTAAAAAATCGTGAATAAACAGTTTGAAGTTTTGATTGATTTTTTTTAATATTTTATTCATTTTTGTGAATTTTACACAGAGTTTGCAAGATTGATTTAAATGGTTTTCGTTATAGAGTGAGCTATATTTTAATCAAAATAAACGATGATGCAAAATATTTTGAATATTGTGAAAAAGCTAAATTAGTAATAATTCCGTGAGTGACTATGTGTTTAAACTGTTCAAAAATTTTCATTTGTAAACTGCGGGCAACTTCATCCCTCATTTCCCCTTCCATCTACAACCGCCTGATGATCATTTGCGCTCCCGTCTTCAGAATTTCTACTTGCCATTTTCAGAGCATGACCATACTCTTCATCCATCGGTATGTTACGCCTGCAGCAAATGTTTTGTAACGCACAGCAAACGTTAACAAGTTGGCTAACAAACCTTGCAAACTTCAAAATCGGCACTCTAACAAACTGATTGATGTGTATGCAGAAGTATGTCTCTTGTTAAAGGCATTTTCTATTGATCCATGCCTATGGGTTCCTACATATATGAGGCCATGATGGCCAGAGTAGCCTAACTAAAATTAAAAAAATTTGAGGTGCACTTTAAACATACATTACTAGAATCGAAACGGTAATAGCCCGAGACACGCCCTTTTAGTAATCTCTTACTTAAATATGTAGCATCACGCAGGCGCAATGAACTTTTTAGTAAAAGAACGCATTTATTTTTCAAAGATCCTTCTTTCTCATATTACTAAAAAAAATGTTGTAGACAGGCTCATCTGGCCCTCATGGCCTCATATGGGGTCAGTACGAACGTTTCCAAGTTTGTTTGTATTAATGATATTTCTTCTATCATAAAGTATTCAAAAACTTTAATGTATGCCGATGATGTGAAACTTTTTAAAACAGTGTCCTCTATCGAAGAAAGTTTTTTGTTACAAGCAGATCTAAGCAAACTTTATGCCACTAAACCCTAAAAAATGTAAAGTTATGTATTTTGCTCGAAGGGCTGTTCAACCAGCTGTTTATTCAATATCAAATTATAATCTGGAACAGGTATCCAATTTTGTCGATCTTGGTATCACAGTAGATTCCAAACTCAACTTTAACCTCCATATTAATGTTACAGTTAATTTGGATTATTGCGTTTTTGCATTTTTAAAGCGATGGTCAAAAGAGTTCAGAGATCCTCAAGTTACATAATCTTTTTTTACTACTTTAGTTAGACCTACATATATTAGAATACGGATATATTGTTTGGAATTCCCGCTACCAAGTTCATTTAGAAAGGATTGAACTAATTCAAAAACAATTCTTGCTTTTTGCATTGCGTGATTTTAATTGGAATTCAGAGTACAATTTCCCTCCTTACTCTAGTCGGCCCTTCCGCCTGGGGTAAACTTTAATGTTCCGTCTCGAGTGTCGAGGCTCTTTCGACCGCTGTTTTTTAAAGCTATGCAAATCTAAATTAATGTCAAGTTTATGTCAAGATTTTAACTCTCATTTCAGTATATTTGACATATCGGACTCTGTTTTTACTATAAAGAAAACTATTATTTCCTCTCTCAGTAATTGAAATACTATCTTTAGCATATCCAATCAGTTAATCAGCTGATGAATTTGATTCTGTATAACTTTTAATTTTTGGAGTTTTAGAAAAAGTCATTAAGAGAATTTGGGAGATTGAAAATGAAAAACGTGGAGGGTAAGCAATACAATTCCATTACATTTAATTAACAATAAGTCTTTCGTTCAATAGTCAAACTACATAACATAAACCTAAAATCTCTAAAGCGTAAGTAAAAATTTGATGGATAAATAAGATCATTTCGTCATTTCTCGTATAACTGTTACGTCCCTGGCCAAAAGCTTCACATCTAGTGTTACCCTAAAATGAACGAATAATATTTATGCGTTCCAGTGACTTCAGTAAGAAGGTCGAAAGGCGATGTGGTTCCCCATCTGTGGAAATATATTGTAGTCTGTTAACTCCCCTCATATTGGAACAGGCAAGAAAATGCGTCTGAAGTTTAAGCCTTTTGGAGCTACTACTTGACCATTCACCGTTAATTCTGAGCATGTATGTACATAAGAAGGCACGCTTGGGCTTGTTCCGCAGATGTGTATTTGAATATTTTGCATCAAAATTTAATTGGCAAAATTTCTTTTTATATCTTTTAATTTCACTTCTGTTTAAGTTAAAGCACGTTTACATGAAATAGTGAATATAATATAAAAGAACTTGCTAACTCATTAATCACCTCAAACGAATGTGATGCACCAAAAAAAAAACAAGTAAGAAAGTCAAAGTTCGGGCGGGGCCGAACATTAAATACCCGGCGCAAGTATTACATATATGCCTTTTCACCTTTCCGAAAGCTACCGCTACATGGTAAGCCGGGGTGTATCAATTTTGAATAAATTAGCGTCCTTAAATTTCGAAATATTGACGTTTCGAGCATTTCTAAAATTTACCGTTATATGAAAAGCCGTAATTTTAGTCCGATTTCAATAATTTTGAACGTTTTGCTTTTATGTGGCAAGCACAATAACCATACCGAGTTTGGTACAAATTGGTAGAACGGTTGCCGAGATACATATATGTGATCATAAGTGGGCGGTGCCACGCCCATTTTCCAAAATTTTATGATAAGCGTATTTCCTGATAAAGAATTGTTGCAAGCATCAATTTTGAATAAATTAGCTTCAATATTTACGGATTTATCGAAGATTTCGTATTTCTCCAAATTACCGTTATATGGGATGTGGGCGTGGTTATTGTCCGATTTTTAAAATTTTCGGCCATTTAGTATCCTGTACCAAGGCCAATAACTGTGCCAAGTTTGGAAGAAATCGGTGCAGCGGTTGGCAAGATATACACATGTAACCATAAGTACGCCCATTTTCAAAAAAATGTTAATATTCTTATTTTTTGTCTTAAAGTTATTGTAAATGTCAATTTTGAGTGAATAATCTTAAAATATCGCAGTTTTCGTATTTCCAAAAATTACCGTTATATGGGAGGTACGCTTGGTTATTGTCCGATTTTGCCCATACCATCCGTCCTACGCCCGAAATAAGTAAACGTACCAAGTTTCGTTAAGATATCTTAATTTTTACTCGAGTTATCGTGTGCACAGACGGACGGACGGACGGACGGACGGACAGACAGTCACCGCTTAATCGATTTCTCTTTTCATTCTGATCATTTATGTATACATTTGTCTATATCTATCTCGATTCGTTTTGCCTGTTACAAACAACCGTTATGTGAACAAAGTTATAATACCCTTGTGCACAAGTGCGCTCGGGTATAAAAATTTCGAAATTTTGTGAATTAACGCTTCCTAACTGAAAGCTCACAATGAAGAACTACATACACACCAACTTTAATGCAACTTGCTGCATATTAACTTTTAACTACTAACCTGCAACGCCAGCAACATCATAATCATTTTTCCCCCACACATTAGGGTAACAAGCATGACTTCACACGCAACTATATACATATACATATATACTACGTATACACGGCAACAGCAACACCAATCCGGCGACATTCTGACATTTATTTTCATAGACTTAATTTTACTCTATTCCCTTATTTGTTGTTGATCGCTTTGTTAGTTGTTTTTGTTGCAGTCGTTGCACGTTTACTGCAAGCGCTTAAAGCATGTGTTAGCGAAAAAGTTGATCCTTTAGCGCTGCTGCCACGCTTCCTGATTATTATTTGGTATATGCCTGTACATAAATACATACATATGTAGTTGTTATCGTGGGTACACATGTGTCGCAAACAGCCGTCTCAGCATGCACCTTTAAGTAATTTTGCGCGTTTTCAATTTTGCCAAAGCTTCAAGCATGCCAAAGTTGCATGCACGACCTGCCAACTCGACTCGACTCGACTCGACTTTCTTGTGCAGATTTTCCATTATGTAAACACAAAGTGAGACAACAACAGCAACAAAAAATAGAAAATACTATAGCAAAAAAGCGAGAGCAAACTGAAGTGAAGCGTCAAACTGTACGGGTGACACACATGCTCCCAACAACAAAATTGGTGTGCTTATTGTGCAAAAATACGGCGGTTACGTGGTGGTGCTGCGTGTGACAGTAAAAGGAAGAGGACGGGTGGTGGACCTATTTCTGCAGCTGCAGCATTCATATTATTATCGCGGAAAGTATGCGATTTGTAAAGTACGTGCAACTTTTAAGGAAAAGGCTTAAAATAACATATACATACATATGCATTAGGGTGTTCCTTAAATGGGGGAAGCAAATTTTTATATCAGATTTCCTAAGCCTTAGCCCTTACGTCGGTGCTACTATTTATAGTCGAAGATCTTACACATACATTTTGGTCGCGCTTGAAGTCGGTTTAGGCGTATCGCGCAGGGGTCAAAGTTCAGATTACCCTATGAAGACTTCCTCGTCTTTAGTGGCATCGATTTTGGGTATTAGATGAAAAAAATATTTAAATTAATTTTTTGAGCCTGTATAGAGAAATTTTTACTTTATGCCCCTGTGCGACAAGCCTTAACCCTCTTCAACCGGGACAACCGGGAAATTCGTCACTGTTTTTCATTTGGATATAAAAAACTTATTATATTTTAAGTCTTCTGCCAAAATATTAAGAATTAACTGAGTTGAAATACCTCCAAAAATCGAGATTTTTATAAATAAAATAAATTAAATTTTTTTCTTTTATCAAACTAAATGATAGAGTTAGCAGTTCAAGTTTATGCTTAGAATGTGTAAAAAATTTGTCAACGAAATTATAATAATGACATTTTTAGTCGTATTTTCAAATCGGTCTATTTAGTTCAGGTAAATCTTAATATTTTTTCGAAATATTTTGGCAGAGACTTTAAAAAATAATAAGTGCAAAAAAACAGAAATATTTTGGTAATACACCCTAATGTAAAAAAATATATGTAGATACGTATGTATATTCCTCCACACACATGTGCGACCTATCAACTGTCAGCAACTCATTCCCCACCATTCTCCAACTCCTGCCAACTCTATTTTCTATTCGCACGTACACTTTTTCCACTCAAACTTTTCCACAAAATCCTGCTACTTATGCGCTTTATTTGTATTTTACTTCACTTTGCTACTTACCATTTAACATGAATGCGAATTGTTCTTGTTGCTATTGTTGTACATATGTATGTACCTCTGTTGTGTTGTTGGCTGTAAAACGCATTTGAAATTTGTTGCACGTCACCAAATGTGCAAGTAAGTAACAAAAGAGAAAAGTGAGTGAACTATCTAAATGTGGATAGAAAATCTGGGTGAATGTAGAGATGCGAAAGAATTATGATTTCAGCATAAAAACTTGAGATAACTCAGACAATTTTTTTTGTGGCATAGGTGCTGGGGCTAGTAGTTTTCTTATGTGAATGTGGTGTCTAGTTTAAAGTTTGACTAACCGGATGATGTTTTCTTGTGGAAAATTACTAAATGAAACGGGCCAGTCAATTAAGGTTTCTTCATCAAATAAAATATGATTCATAAAAATTAATTCAACTTGGTGACTGTGGTTGGTGTTGGTACTGCTGACCGTCTGGTGTTTCCTGGTTGTAAGATACCGCTATCGCTTGTGATATTTTGGGGTGACAATTACTTCCATTGACTCGGTGGGATACTTATAATTAGTGCCTTGGCCAATGATGACCAGGAAATGGGACACTCCATTGTGATGCAACCCACCACTTAGTTGCACATTACAATGGTGGATGAAGCTAATTTCGAAAAACGTATATAAAGTGTTCGTACTTCCACTCGAGGGCGTATTCGTTTCTTTGTTAGAGAGGATTAAACCAAAGTGCCGCTTAAGCCACTTACCCTCTCGAATTAAATTCGTCTTGAAGCCTAACGATTTGAATGCCACTCAGCTGTCCACAAACAAAGTAATTTTTCCTGATAGATGCATACCTAGTTGGAAATCATATACATCCTGGTTTGGCGTCTCCAGAATGACATATCTAATCGGATCAGTTCCGGCAAATAAGTTTGCCTTGGCATGGCGCCCATATTCGATCTGCTTCATAAACGCCCACTCGAGATTTGCCGCATGCTAGTCTATCGGTGCATAGAACTGTTTGAGGAGACTGGAGATGTTGAAAACCGCCACAGGTTGGGCCCGCCGACACACCGCCAAATCCATTCCGAAAACAGGAAATCGTGTCCCGAGATGTTACGCAAAAGTCCACGAGTCTCCATCGACTCCAGCTTTGTAAATCAGAGAATGGAAAAATGTAAACATCTTTTTGTGAAGCACGCTGATAACTTGCACAGGAAAATCTGGTTTACCGATGAACAAACTTTTACCCTGCATGAAAAATTTAACAAGCGAAATGATAAAATGTATGCACGGCTATCTAAGGAAGTACCCCAACTGATTCCGCGGGTCGAAAAGAGTCATCATCCAGCTCCGGACATCGTTTGGTGGGGCATCTCTTGCGATGAGGTCACTAACTTGCCTTTCTACAAACAAGGGGTCAAAACATCAGCGGAAGTTTACCAATAAACGTTTTGGAAGCTGCTATAAAGTCGCTTAATCATTTTATTTTTTATGTAAACAAAAATTTGGGCCCAAAACCTTCATTCATTTTATTTTTGTTAGCATAAAATGCGTGTAACAGTATTTATGTACATATATACTTAGCAAGTTTACATTTGTAATTATGCGAAAATCGTGGCAATTATGTAAATAAAATATTGATTGACTTTATAGTTTGGCGTAATAATGTAACTTAGTAATTTTCACGCTGATTTATAATTATCGTTTTTTTTTTGTAAGTGCTACTTTTTTCTTTATAAGTACGTACATATGACCAATATAGCGTATAGTTTTTAATACTCGCGAGTACTTATACATATTTGTAGATATATATTTGTACATTAAAAAAAAAACAGAGCCAGCAAAAAGTACACACATATGCATTGTATGCCCGCGCTATTCTAAATTATCCGCGATAATACAAATTTTAAAATAACACATTTTTAATTGCTCAATTATGGCGAATGTAAATTAAAAATTATTTGTTGAAGCTTAAAATAGCGCGCAAATGCACACACGCAAGTAGTCCCACATTTATATGTTTATATTTATAGCTTTGCATTTTGATTATATTACGAAAGTTCTTCGACAAATAGAGTTAATTCAATTAATAAATTGTGTACTTAATACTTATATATTTATTAATAAATGTAAACGTATTTAGCGTTATTTTTATGATTTACGTTTTACAAAAACAAATGAAAATAATTGTTCATGCAACACGAGTACACTCTTCGTATATGTACATATCGATGGCTGAGTGGAAGATCGACCTATCTCGGCAGCCAGTTCGAAAACGCTCTATCTCAAACAACTTTTCAAGAACGCCCTATTTCAGATTTTAATTGAAAAACACCCTATCTCAAAATTCGGTTCAAAAACGCCCTATCTCACTTCAAAATATATTGAAAATATGCTGATATAGGGCGTTTTTGAATCGGCAGCTGAGATAGGGCGTTTTTGAAACGAATTCTGAAATAGGGCGTTCTTGAAAAGTTTTTTGAGATAGAGCGTTTTCGAACTGGCTGCCGAGATAGGTCGATCTTCCACTCAGCCATCGATATATAGTCAGCACACATATTCATAGAAAAATATGTACAAGTATTTTAAAGCATGGGATACATTTGAAAATTTAAATGAAATTAAATAAGTAGATGGATATAAATAGATTAAGCACTGTGACCAGCTCTAAAGACTATAAATTTTAGAAAATTTAACGGGAGTAGGGAATCTATGTGCTATTTTCTTGGCCATTTATGTCGTATACACTATTCCTTTCTCCGCGAGACGTCCTCAAATTTGATCAGATCCCTAGCTTATGCAGTGGCCCTTACTGACCCATTAAAATATTTGTAATAATTCTAAGCCTCTCTTTGGGGAGGTTTATGAGTAACCTGTACTTCTTTAGATGATAGCACCCAGTAAACAATCAGCTTTAAAAAGGCTAATGACATTTTGCCAATGCAGTTCCCTGAGTTAGTAATTTTCCTTCCTAAACGCTGCCATTGTCATGTTAGGACCTATCGGCAGAAAGATCTTAGGCCGTTTCGGGATCAGATAAGTTGGATATCATTGTTTTCAGCAAGGGCATTCGGCTTTTCTATGCACTCTAGGACCAACGAGGATTTGAAGTCGAAAGATGACTTCGATAATTGCCCCAACGATTGTTAATATCTGCGCACAGACTAACGACATAGACTTCCGATTAGAAGATGATTGCAAAGATTTCCAAGGGCATCGTAAACTTTAATCTAGGGCTATATTCGCCTGATTTGTCTCTCCATAATAGAGGTAATCTAGGTCCATATCATTTATAGCATATTTTTAAACAAAAATTCAAATTCAAAAAGCTAAGAAGCTGAAGACGAGAGTAAATACAAAAACAAAGACGAAGTCGTATGAGAAAACAAGTACGAACAAGAGTGCAAATGCGAACACGAGTAAGAAAATGTATATGAAGATAAACACCAAAATGTCTGGAATTACAATAACGATTACTATTAAGATTAGCATAAACTTTATTATTACCATTATCATTACCTTTACTATTACCATAAGCACTACCATTGCCATTACAATTACCATTATCATAGCCATTACCATTACCATTAACATTTGCATTAACTCAAAAATTACGACTACGTTCCAAGCAATCAATAAAACTAGAAAATTACGATTGTTTTGAGAGTAGAAAATAAACCTATATTCACATTACAGCATAAATTACTTTGTTTCGATCAAATTCTTTCACATAAATCAAATAGGTTCACATTTTCTTTCATAATTTCTACAATTTCATTTAGCCGTCTGAAAAGTATATTTATATAAAACAAACATAGGACCAAAGAAGGCCAAACCATGGGGTTTCTATATACTACAGCTACAGCGCCATCCTTGGGCCTCTTTTCTGCAAAACTTATCTGCTTATCATGAAATGATTACGTACTATAGATTTCAACCAGGTGTGTATTAAAAATAAGGATTTTCTAAATATCTCGCCTCCAGCAAACAAAGTCATCATACAGGAGGCTCATATTGCCAATATGAAAAAAATCGGCCAATAAATACGATACTTTTAAATAGTCTATAATAGGACCATATGTGCAAGGTATAGCCACCGACAATTTGATTGAACTCTATCCAGTGGTTTTTGGGTTCAGTCCGAACAACAAGAACATCTACAATTTTATGTATATAGATACATATGTATGTAGATAGGACAGTCTATAACGAAACTATTAAAGGCCTGTATGCAGCTCTCAAGAAAAGCAAAAACTCCACATAAAATGACGTACAAGAAATGGCTAAGAAATTTTCTTGAGTCAAATTTCCTTAACGCAGTACGCAGTTCTTAAGGAATTTACTACGCTTTCTACTACGGTTTTGTAAAGTTTTTTGTGAAAAAACAGCACAAGGCAACCCAGGTTTGCAACAGAAATATCCATTATTTCTTGAGGAAAGAGTGAGGCAACAGGCTGTGAGGTATCAAAAATGTCAAAATTCCTTGGACAAACACGCGAAATAATGGCAAATTTTTCTTGACCGTTTTCTTAAGAGCTGCATACAGGGCTTAAAAATTAAAATTTCATACTTTGTGCAAAATTTAAAAAAAAATCTTCAAAATTTTCACAAAAAAATTTACTCTTTCCCAAAAATTATAAAGAAAGTAACAATCGCTCAATGCAATTTAGAAATATAGGAGAAAAGGGTTTCCAGTCGCAAGGGTGAACTGTTAAATAGTTAGCTTCAGAGCTTTTTTATACCCGAGCGCACTTGTGCAC
>NW_016159504.1:0-28598 GCF_001687245.7 Rhagoletis zephyria
TAGAAGACACTGCCAGCGAAAAAAAATGTCAAAAATTTAAGGGATTTTTAGCGGCTTAAAACTTGCACTCCATTAGACTAAAATTAAATGAGCTACAAGACTGCATATACATTTTTTTTTTAGATTCTGATTAAAAAAGTTTGAAATGTGGGCGAAATTTTCTAGAATTTTTATGATTTTCGTGCAAAGATTGAAATCTGAATTCATTTGGTGTTTGTTGTATAACCAGCTAGCTTTTATACAAAAATATCAAACATTAAAAAAACAAAAGAAAAATTTAATCCTTGTTCCCCAGTTTTACTTCGTAATTATGATTTATGCTTAAGAAGGAGCGTTTGTCACAGAAAGTGTTGCACCTATCTGCACGAATCGGTCTAGGAATATGTATTGCTGGACTATGCTCCGTAGGTACCAGAGATGCCAATCCCGGCATCCGGTGTTTTCGATGTCCCGAAAATGTTTAAATATCGAAATGGTACTAAGAACTAGTTTATGAATTTTGAAGTATGATTTTTGTAAAATTCGGTCTTGACTGCAATTAACAAAACGCTTGAAACTGTATTTTTAAATTGTAGCCTGAGCCTTTTTGAAGAAGATTTAAATGAATGTACTCATAGCGTCGCTAATGTAAACGAAAGAGAGAGTTTTAAGAAAAAGTTAATATTTGATTGGCGCTTACACATATGTTAGTGTTTGGCAAAGCTTCTCCTCCGATATGTGGCATGCGCCTTGATGTTGTCACACAAAGGGGGGGGACCTACAATTTTACGCCGCCTCCGAAGAAAAAGTTACATAATTTTATAAATCAATCTACTCAAATCGTAATAATAATAATAATAGATTGGCGCTTACACATATGTTAGTGTTTGGCCGAGCTTCTCCTCCGACTTGTGGCGTGCGCCTTGATGTTGTCACACAAAGCGGAAGGACCTACAGTTTTACGCCGACTCCGAACGGCGATTGTATTTTTATGAGAAGCTGTTTTTCATGGCACAAATACACTCGGAGGTTTGCCATTACCTGCCGAGGGACGACCGCTGTTAAAAAAAAACCTTTTTCTATTGTTGCTTTGACTAGGGCTTGAACCCAGGTGCTGATGAGTGAAAGCGCGCACTGCTTACCACTACACCACAGCGGCCGTCAACTCAAATCGTAAAGGTTATAATTTATCCGACGTGCTGGTAAAAGAAGTTCAAATATTTTGTATTGAAGGAGATAGGGGTCAATAACTTCAAATGACTTATGACTACCTTTTGACAGTTGAGCCTAAAAGTGTTGAGGCCGCAAGATGTTTTTCATCAGCAGGTTTTGTATGTAACAAGTTCAGGTCAAGATTAGAAGACTCCGCTTTAAATACTTTGCTGCTCTTACGTTCACATTTAAGTGCAATAATAACAACAGCGGCACAAAAAAGGGGTGTGTGCTCCTAACCAGACTCTCCTACCAACATGTATTTCGACCCGGTGAATCGGAATCTGAGGTCCGTTTGACTTGTTCACCCTTAAAATTTCGAGTTAGTTGCGAAAAAATGGCAAAAAATTTGCCATTTATGTATGGAGTAGAATAAAAAAGGCTAGAAAATCTGTTTTTGTACATTTTTGTAAATTTTTTTTATTAATCATTGATTTTAAAAGTACCTCGTATTTACATTGTTATTTGTGATGTATGCGTTCCTCAATCACATGGCTTTTTAAATACAATTTAAAAACTTTATTACTTTTATATTTGTCTGATTTAATAAATTTGTGAGTTTTACAATCAGTTCATCGTAAATTTTAAGTAGTTTTATTTCATGGAATGTTTAAATGCTTTCAGATAGATATTGAATTTTTACTCATACTCATAAAAGTTATGGCACAAAATGAATCCCGGGATTACTGAAAAAATATCCCGAAATCCCGGGATCCTCAAAAAAATTTCTTGTGCGCCATTTTATATGAATTTTTCGCTTTTCTTAAAAGTTTAAAAATCACCATCTCCATCGAAAACCAGCAGCAGCACTTGCTATAGCTAATTTTGATCCCCAAAAATCTCCAAAAGAATAGCAGGAACGCCTAACAACACGCAATATTTAGTTACATACCCCTCTTGCTGCCAGATTTCGCTGATTACACATTGCAGTTGTTATTTTTCGATTCAGTATACTTTTAAGCCCACTGCTTTTCATTTAGAGAATATTGGCGACGAAAATTTAGTAGTGACCAGATATCAAGAAAAATTATCATTAAAACTCCTTTTAAAATTTTTTTTATTACTTTTGAAAGTTGAGTACATCTTGCTTTTATAGAACAATTTATTAAGCAAGTAATTTTTATGCAAAAAACACCGTTAATTTTTTCATGATCCAATGTTTAAAATGTTTGAGTTCTTTATTAATTTTATGTAAATAAAGTACACTTTATGAAATTTTAAAAGGTTTATTTATTTATTACATACTTTACATAAAACTTGCATAAATGTATTTTAAAGAGCATATTATCTGAAGCGAATTTTTAAACCCCTCCCAAAATATATTCCTGGGTGCGCCCCTGTATGGGGCGTTAATGTAACTGTGCTCTCAAATTTATGAGAATATCTGATAAAGTTATCGGTTTAGATGAATACCACTAACATGAATTTAAATATTAGCATGGAATAAAACTAACATGGCATTATCCTTGACACATTTTAACACTTGACGTTTGGTCGAAGGCGGAAATTTAAAAGTAGCACACGGATTTTCATGGAGTTCACAATTCTCGTTATGGCTGGGTTTATCGCGAGAAAAGTTTTACACATCATTAAGTGGAACCTGCAACAACGTGAATATGTAAATTAGGTCGCAGGTAATGTAAAACTTGATTTTCGGGACGCAGAGGGTTGTGAAATTACCGGCAGCTGGAATACAATGGTGGTAAAATTTTTTTTAAACTTAGAGAAGAGACCATTTTCAGGCCTTAACCAAACTATGCTTAATCGTTAGTATTCATATGTGCATGGTAGTGAAATTCCAATAGGATTTTTCTCTATCTCATCGTTATATACTGGGAACTGTGTGTGTGTACACTAAAGTCCTCAGCGTCGGAGCGTGTTAATTTTTTTGCTAGTGGATACCCGTCAGGTGAATTTTCGGCTGTCACTTTGTCCAAATTCGGCAGCCAGACAGGAAGAATTTTTCGGGTTCAAAAAGTTCGTCATTTTTACGGAACGCATTCAGAATGTAGGACTTTTTGTTTTTGGGATTCGCAGATACTGATGGATCAGTAACCCGCGTTCACTTGATTCTCTAAAGGATAGGGCGTCCTTGAATCAAATTGTGAGATAGGGTATTTTTCAATAAAATTCTGAAATAATCAATCCAATTCTGAAGTAGGGTGTTCTTGAAAAGTTTTCTGAGTTAGGGCGTTTTCGAACTGGCTGCCGAGATAAGTCGATCTTCCACTCAGCCATCGATATATAGTACTTTAATGTATTACGTTAGTCCCAAGGCGAGTTCACACAAGGTGGTGTTACCAGAGCGTATGAGATTTTCGCAGCGGTGTTCTGAATATCAAAATGATGTGTTTGTTGTGCACAACCTTGTATTCATTCACCTTGTTTTATTCTTTGTCAGCACTTTTTTTGCAAATAGTTGAAAATTCATACACACTTTAACCAGTAGTGCTTGGGTTTACGCAACTAAGCAACTGAAAAGAAAATTTTCCTAAAATTTTCCGCAGTATTCCTCCCCAATACTCCTACCCGCGTTCGCCCCTGATAGTTAAATTGAACTACGGAAAATTCCATAGAAATATTTCATATAAAGTTTTGTACACAGAGAAAATGATACAGGTAAAACGCAAGTTTTTAAAAGAAATTGTAAAATAAAATTTTTTGATATGATTTTACTTCATACAAAATAAAAAATACAGTATTTATATTTACGACTTTAAAACGAAACATTCCCAAAATAAAAACATGGTTATAATATATTCACTCTTTCTACTGAGGAGTACAAACGACACTAAAGAAATAATGCCGCATATTTTCAAAACTAAAATGAAACCTTTTAGAATATTGCCCCAACGAGTTGTCGTGCGACACAATTTTCAACAAGTAAAATAAAACTAGACTAGAGAAAATACGTTAATTTATTTTCAATCAATTAAGTATGCAAAATATTTAAAAATAAAATATTCTGCATTTGAATTTAAAAAGCTACCTAGCTATAATGAAAAACATTTCATATGTTTGCATCGTTTGTCGAAAAAATTGTGTTCAGATCAAGGTACATTGAACAGGTAGTATCAGTAGAGCAGCTGATTTGATTTATTTTCGAATTATTTGGTATCGAAAATGTCAAATATATTTAATTTCTTTTCACAAAAATTCTAAATTTTTAAAATCTATTTGCATGTGAAACTTTTTCCCATACAAAACAAGCGACTGAATAGTAGCTTTTGGAACGCTTGCCCAACTCAGCAGCACAACTGCTGATTACTAGGCCTTGCACAGGATGGATCAATGCTTCGAGAAGCAAACAAATTTACTAGGAAAGAAAGTTGCAACAATTTTTATTTTTTCAAATTTCAATTTTTTATTTTTTATAATTTTTTGTATTTCACATGGCACGCTTTGATTTAGAAGAAAAAATTCAGAACAGTTTTCGACACTTTCGATACCAGAAGCAACAACAAAATACACGCAAATGTTGTTTTTGCTCTACTGATACTACCTGTTTAATGTGCCTTGGTTCAGATAAATAAGTTACTTCAATCTTCAGAAAAGGCAATGAAGTATATACAAACAATACTGCCATTCTAACTACCTAACTACATATAAAGGACATTGGTGATACGGTGGACACCATTGATATTTAGCAATTTTTTTTTTGTTGTTTGGTAAGTCCTAGCTTCCTCACACTTGCACTTCATTATACTAAAATTGAATGGGCTAAAAACTTTTTCTAGGGAGCGTAAATAGAAAGTGAATTATTTTAATGAAATTTTGCACAAGGTTTGGAGCTCTGAGTTTTAGGGATTTTGTTGTAGAATTGACCATATTTTTATAAAAAATTACCGAAAACTAAAATATTAAAAAAATAGTTGCCCGTATTGTAAAAAATTCGTTGTACCTAAACTTTATTTACTGACTGTATTAAGGTAGCTGTGGTGGATTGCATAAAAAAACTTAATTTGTCTTTTCTTAAAAAAAAGGTAGCTCTGGTGGCTTGCATTTTAAAATAAATTTAGTGAGAAAGTGGTAATTATTTTGACACTTTTTTTTAAATGCCTCATGCAACTGCATTGCCTTTCTCAATTGTGCTTCAGGATCTTGGCCTTTGTTTATGGAATCACTAAGTATAATGATTATTAAGCAACTCAAAAACTATACCAGCGTGATAACCGACGTATCCTTTTGAGAGGTAGCCGCACCCTTATAAAAGGAATAAGACCCAAACTTTTCAGGTAAAAATTTCAGTAGGTTGCGTCTTTATGGCCTTTTCAATTTTATAAATTATCATTATTTTTAAGTGGAAAAATAAAACTGAAAATTAATGATAATCTCTGCGCGAAAAAAATAAAAATCATAAAATAATCATTATTTGTAATCCCAAAAATAAAACTCAAATAATAATTATTTCCGTTTGAGCGAAAAAATTAAACTCAATAATAATTCATAAAATAATGATTAAATGCTGATTTAAATTATTTTACTCATAATGATTAACTTCCCTGCTTTTAAAATTTAAAATGGAATAGTTTAGTGAAAGTACCACATTTCACTGCTTTTGGACTGGTGCGGAACTAGTTACTATCGGTTCGTTTTTGGCAAAAAAGAACTAGTACTGAACTAGAAATCTGGTTCACTAGTTCGTGTTTTCCCTACAGGGTATAAACAAGGTAATATGTCGACCATTTTCTTTTATATAGAAGACACTGCCAGCGAAAAAAAATGTCAAAAATTTAAGGGATTTTTTAGCGGCTTAAAACTTGCACTCCATTCGACTAAAATTAAATGAGCTACAAGACTGCATATCAATTTTTTTTTAAGATTCTGATTAAAAAAGTTTGAAATCTGGGCGAAATTTTCCAGAATTTTTATGATTTTCGTGCAAAGATTGAAATCTGAATTCATTTGGTGTTTGTTGCATAACCAGCTAGCTTTTATACAAAAATATCAAACATTAAAAAAAACAAAAGAAATATTTAATCCTTGTTCCCCAGTTTTACTTCGTAATTATGATTTATGCTTAAGAAGGAGCGTTTGTCACAGAAAGTGTTGCACCTATCTGCACGAATCGGTCTAGGAATATGTATTGCTGGACTATGCTCCGTAGGTACCAGAGATGCCAATCCCGGCATCCGGTGTTTTCGATGTCCCGAAAATGTTTAAATATCGAAATGGTACTAAGAACTAGTTTATGAATTTTGAAGTATGATTTTTGTAAAATTCGGTCTTGACTGCAATTAACAAAACGCTTGAAACTGTATTTTTAAATTGTAGCCTGAGCCTTTTTGAAGAAGATTTAAATGAATGTACTCATAGCGTCGCTAATGTAAACGAAAGAGAGAGTTTTAAGAAAAAGTTAATATTTGATTGGCGCTTACACATATGTTAGTGTTTGGCAAAGCTTCTCCTCCGATATGTGGCATGCGCCTTGATGTTGTCACACAAAGGGGGGGGACCTACAATTTTACGCCGCCTCCGAAGAAAAAGTTACATAATTTTATAAATCAATCTACTCAAATCGTAATAATAATAATAATAGATTGGCGCTTACACATATGTTAGTGTTTGGCCGAGCTTCTCCTCCGACTTGTGGCGTGCGCCTTGATGTTGTCACACAAAGCGGAAGGACCTACAGTTTTACGCCGACTCCGAACGGCGATTGTATTTTTATGAGAAGCTGTTTTTCATGGCACAAATACACTCGGAGGTTTGCCATTACCTGCCGAGGGACGACCGCTGTTAAAAAAAAACCTTTTTCTATATTTTTTGTGATGTTGCTTTGACTAGGGCTTGAACCCAGGTGCTGATGAGTGAAAGCGCGCACTGCTTACCACTACACCACAGCGGCCGACAACTCAAATCGTAAAGGTTATAATTTATCCGACGTGCTGGTAAAAGAAGTTCAAATATTTTGTATTGAAGGAGGTAGGGGTCAATAACTTCAAATGACTTATGACTACCTTTTGACAGTTGAGCCTAAAAGTGTTGAGGCCGCAAGATGTTTTTCATCAGCAGGTTTTGTATGTAACAAGTTCAGGTCAAGATTAGAAGACTCCGCTTTAAATACTTTGCTGCTCTTACGTTCACATTTAAGTGCAATAATAACAACAGCGGCACAAAAAAGGGGTGTGTGCTCCTAACCAGACTCTCCTACCAACATGTATTTCGACCCGGTGAATCGGAATCTGAGGTCCGTTTGACTTGTTCACCCTTAAAATTTCGAGTTAGTTGCGAAAAAATGGCAAAAAATTTGCCATTTATGTATGGAGTAGAATAAAAAAGGCTAGAAAATCTGTTTTTGTACATTTTTGTAAATTTTTTTTATTAATCATTGATTTTAAAAGTACCTCGTATTTACATTGTTATTTGTGATGTATGCGTTCCTCAATCACATGGCTTTTTAAATACAATTTAAAAACTTTATTACTTTTATATTTGTCTGATTTAATAAATTTGTGAGTTTTACAATCAGTTCATCGTAAATTTTAAGTAGTTTTATTTCATGGAATGTTTAAATGCTTTCAGATAGATATTGAATTTTTACTCATACTCATAAAAGTTATGGCACAAAATGAATCCCGGGATTACTGAAAAAATATCCCGAAATCCCGGGATCCTCAAAAAAATTTCTTGTGCGCCATTTTATATGAATTTTTCGCTTTTCTTAAAAGTTTAAAAATCACCATCTCCATCGAAAACCAGCAGCAGCACTTGCTATAGCTAATTTTGATCCCCAAAAATCTCCAAAAGAATAGCAGGAACGCCTAACAACACGCAACATTTAGTTACATACCCCTCTTGCTGCCAGATTTCGCTGATTACACATTGCAGTTATTATTTTTCGATTCAGTATACTTTTAGGCCCACTGCTTTTCATTTAGAGAATTTTGGCGACGAAAATTTAGCGTAGTGACCAGATATCAAGAAAAATTATCATTAAAACTCCTTTTAAAATTTTTTTTATTACTTTTGAAAGTTGAGTACATCTTGCTTTTATAGAACAATTTATTAAGCAAGTAATTTTTATGCAAAAAACACCGTTAATTTTTTCATGATCCAATGTTTAAAATGTTTGAGTTCTTTATTAATTTTATGTAAATAAAGTACACTTTATGAAATTTTAAAAGGTTTATTTATTTATTACATACTTTACATAAAACTTGCATAAATGTATTTTAAAGAGCATATTATCTGAAGCGAATTTTTAAACCCCTCCCAAAATATATTCCTGGGTGCGCCCCTGTATGGGGCGTTAATGTAACTGAGCTCTCAAATTTATGAGAATATCTGCCTGATAAAGTTATCGGTTTAGATGAATACCACTAACATGAATTTAAATATTAGCATGGAATAAAATTAACATGGCATTATCCTTGACACATTTTAACACATGACGTTTGGTCGAAGGCGGAAATTTAAAAGTAGCACACGGATTTTCATGGAGTTCACAATTCTCGTTATGGCTGGGTTTATCGCGAGAAAAGTTTTACACATCATTAAGTGGAACCTGCAACAACGTGAATATGTAAATTAGGTCGCAGGTAATGTAAAACTTGATTTTCGGGACGCAGAGGGTTGTGAAATTACCGGCAGCTGGAATACAATGGTGGTAAAATTTTTTTTAAACTTAGAGAAGAGACCATTTTCGGGCCTTAACCAAACTATGCTTAATCGTTAGTATTCATATGTGCATGGTAGTGAAATTCCAATAGGATTTTTCTCTATCTCATCGTTATATACTGGGAACTGTGTGTGTGTACACTAAAGTCCTCAGCGTCGGAGCGTGTTAATTTTTTTGCTAGTGGATACCCGTCAGGTGAATTTTTGGCTGTCACTTTGTCCAAATTCGGCAGCCAGACGGGAAGAATTTTTCGGGTTCAAAAAGTTCGTCATTTTTACGGAACGCATTCAGAATGTAGGAATTTTTGTTTTTGGGATTCGGGCGTCCTTGAATCAAATTGTGAGATAGGGTATTTTTCAATAAAATTCTGAAATAATCAATCCAATTCTGAAGTAGGGTGTTCTTGAAAAGTTTTCTGAGTTAGGGCGTTTTCGAACTGGCTGCCGAGATAAGTCGATCCTCCACTCAGCCATCGATATATAGTACTTTAGTGTATTATGATAGTCCCAAGGCGAGTTCACACAAGGTGGTATTACCAGAGCATATGAGATTTTCGCAGCGGTGTTCTGAATATCAAAATAATGTGTTTGTTGTGCACAACCTTGTATTCATTCACCTTGTTTTATTCTTTGTCAGCACTTTTTATGCAAATAGTTGAAAATTCATACACACTTTAACCAGTAGTGCTTGGGTTTATGCAACTAAGCAACTGAAAAGAAAATTTTTCTAAAATTTTCCGCAGGGATTTGGGGGGGAACTACGGAAAATTCCATAGAAATTAGAGTTGTCAAACTATCGATAGCACTATCGATAGTATCGATAGTTTAAATTTTTTTAGACTATCAATACTCATTGATAGTTTTTTCTTATACTATCGAAAATATCGATAGTTTAGCAGGACTATCGATCATCTCTCCCAATTTTTTTGAAATCATTCATACATATGTTAATCGTAAATTCTGCTTTGTTTGTATAACTTGTGTTTGTTTTTGAACTTTCTAAAAAGAGAAGTATTTTGGCTAAGCAGTTACTTAATTTTGAATGATTATAACTTTTATAAGATAATATTTATTTCACTATGATCCTGTAAAAGCAAAGCAACCTAACTGATTTAGCGCTTTCGATAGTGCTATCGATAGTTTTGTTTTTTTTTCGATACTATCGTGAATATTGATAGTTTTTCTGAAAACTATCAAAACTATCGATGGTGTGACTATCGATAGTTTGACACCTCTAATAGAAATATTTCATATAAAGTTTTGTACACAGAGAAAATGATACAGGTAAAACGCAAGTTTTTAAAAGAAATTGTAAAATAAAATTTTTTGATATGATTTTACTTCATACAAAATAAAAAATACAGTATTTATATTTACGACTTTAAAACGAAAACAAAAACATGTTTATAATATATTCACTCTTTCTACTGAGGAGTACAAACGACATTAAAGAAATAATGCCGCATATTTTCAAAACTAAATTGAAACCTTTTAGAATATTGTCCCAACGAGTTGTCGTGCGACACAATTTTCAACAAGTAAAATAAAACTAGAATAGAGAAAATACGTTAATTTATTTTCAGTCAATTAAGTATGCAAAATATTTAAAAATAAAATATTCTGCATTAGAATTTAAAAAGCTACCTAGCTATAATGAAAAACATTTCATATGTTTGCATCGTTTGTCGAAAAAATTGTGTTCAGATAAATAAGTTACTTCAATCTTCGAAAAAGGCAATGAAGTATATACAAACAATACTGCCATTCTAACTACCTAACTACATATAAAGGACATTGGTGATACGGTGGACACCTTTGACCGTAAAAAGCTTTGGTACGAGTAATTTACAAAAACAAATTCTTATGGGTTATTAAATAATAATTTAAAAATTTGTTATTTTAAATTACAGGATTTGACCAGCGTGAAGCAAAATTAGCAGGCCTGCCTGTCGTCGTTTAAAGTGCAAAGCCGCGTATCAACAAAATGCAAAACCGCGTATCAGCTAAATGCAAATCGCGTATGTGAAGTTGTAGGAATTATTTTCCAGAGCGTAAAAACACTTATGTTTCAAAATGGTTCTCTGTTTTTATAAAGCAATCGCATTTCGAGCTAGTATATTTCAGGACGAATGGATAAGGATTGAGCCATGAGCTTGTGTGAATTGTAACTATTTATATAAAAACAATGTGCTGATAGCGGGTTTTGCAGGATAATGAAAATGCCAGTTCTTTAGATGTAAATGTTATGTTAAACTAAGTTTTTAACACATAAATCATTGGTTTGCAAACTCGTTCCCTTCTATTCCGACATGCCCACGTAACCATATAATTTAAATGGTGTTTTTGTGTCGAAAGAGTATTTCGCGTGATTTCGAAATTATATGTGAATCATTAGCACTGTTAAAGAGGGCTTCGATGGTTGATTTACAGTCCGTGCATATGAGGAAATTTCCTTCGTTTTTAGAGGCGAAAGGTACAGCTTCTAGCAATTGTAAATGCCGAGCAGTACGCTGGAAAAGCACCGACGACAGTTTTAACCCTTTTGTTACCGTACACTGGGAAAAAATTTTAAAATCAAATAGAAACGTAATTGATCTTACTATGAACGTCAACGAAAGTACTGTATATTGGTAATTATTCAATTCAATTACGCGCATATTAAAATGACCGCGTTCTTACTGTAAAAGTATCCGTGAAGTGAATAATCAAGACAAAAACTAAAAAAAAAATTTAATTTCCATGTTGCCTGCAGTGGAATTCGAACCCGACCATCTCCGGATATCAACAAATTGTGGCAAGCATCTTTGCGCACTCAACTACACCCAGGCATATACATTTGTTTTCAAATGTTGAATATCCATCAACACCACACCACGCGATTTGTACTATGTATGTACANGTCGTGCGACACAATTTTCAACAAGTAAAATAAAACTAGAATAGAGAAAATACGTTAATTTATTTTCAGTCAATTAAGTATGCAAAATATTTAAAAATAAAATATTCTGCATTAGAATTTAAAAAGCTACCTAGCTATAATGAAAAACATTTCATATGTTTGCATCGTTTGTCGAAAAAATTGTGTTCAGATAAATAAGTTACTTCAATCTTCGAAAAAGGCAATGAAGTATATACAAACAATACTGCCATTCTAACTACCTAACTACATATAAAGGACATTGGTGATACGGTGGACACCTTTGACCGTAAAAAGCTTTGGTACGAGTAATTTACAAAAACAAATTCTTATGGGTTATTAAATAATAATTTAAAAATTTGTTATTTTAAATTACAGGATTTGACCAGCGTGAAGCAAAATTAGCAGGCATGCCTGTCGTCGTTTAAAGTGCAAAGCCGCGTATCAACAAAATGCAAAACCGCGTATCAGCTAAATGCAAATCGCGTATGTGAAGTTGTAGGAATTATTTTCCAGAGCGTAAAAACACTTATGTTTCAAAATGGTTCTCTGTTTTTATAAAGCAATCGCATTTCGAGCTAGTATATTTCAGGACGAATGGATAAGGATTGAGCCATGAGCTTGTGTGAATTGTAACTATTTATATAAAAACAATGTGCTGATAGCGGGTTTTGCAGGATAATGAAAATGCCAGTTCTTTAGATGTAAATGTTATGTTAAACTAAGTTTTTAACACATAAATCATTGGTTTGCAAACTCGTTCCCTTCTATTCCGACATGCCCACGTAACCATATAATTTAAATGGTGTTTTTGTGTCGAAAGAGTATTTCGCGTGATTTCGAAATTATATGTGAATCATTAGCACTGTTAAAGAGGGCTTCGATGGTTGATTTACAGTCCGTGCATATGAGGAAATTTCCTTCGTTTTTAGAGGCGAAAGGTACAGCTTCTAGCAATTGTAAATGCCGAGCAGTACGCTGGAAAAGCACCGACGACAGTTTTAACCCTTTTGTTACCGTACACTGGGAAAAAATTTTAAAATCAAATAGAAACGTAATTGATCTTACTATGAACGTCAACGAAAGTACTGTATATTGGTAATTATTCAATTCAATTACGCGCATATTAAAATGACCGCGTTCTTACTGTAAAAGTATCCGTGAAGTGAATAATCAAGACAAAAACTAAAAAAAAAATTTAATTTCCATGTTGCCTGCAGTGGAATTCGAACCCGACCATCTCCGGATATCAACAAATTGTGGCAAGCATCTTTGCGCACTCAACTACACCCAGGCATATACATTTGTTTTCAAATGTTGAATATCCATCAACACCACACCACGCGATTTGTACTATGTATGTACATATGTGTGTGTTGCCACCGCTCTCAGAGCGGCGCTCTGCATGCTTGGGGTGCGCATGTACACTTACATATACGTACTCAGATGTGAACAGTCGAATACGTGCATAATAAAATTTGTATGAAAATAATATTTTTAAATACGAACATTTTTAAACGATAATCAAATATAAAGTATTCATTTTTACTATGCATTATTTCCCTCAGTGTAAAAGAACAGCCGGTATCATATCTGGAACCGTCTGTGAAATTAAGCTCCAAGGTCATTTATGAGTATAGAACTGGGAAAATGCCCTTGCGGTAGAGTTTTTACTTAAGCATCGGAGGCATCGGAGAAGATATGATGTCCATATCTCTGATGTAGCTTAATATCTTCTATATCTATACTAATTATATATATAATTATTTTTTTTGTAACAGGTAATCTCGCGAACAACTGGTCCGATTTTCATGAAATTTTGGCTAAATAAAAATTTACTTTTTTCCGGTAGGTGGACCAGGGACCGATCTATTCCAAAAAAATTTATTATGGTCCGATTTGCCTAAAATTTGGTGCGTAGGTAGCTTTTTACCTACATTAGCATATATGATCCTTTTTTCCGGGAAGTGGACCAGGGACCGATCTATTCGAAAATATCGTATCTATGGTTCAATTTGCTTAAAATTCGGTGCGTAGGTAGCATTTTGCCAGGATTAGCATACAGGAGCCCTTTTTCCTAGAAGTGGGCATTCGAAAATATCGTATTTATGGTCCGATTTGCTTAAAATTTGGTACGCAGGTAGCTTTTTGCCTAGATTAGCATATAGGATACTTTTTTCCCGGGAAGTGGGCCACGGACCGATCTATTCGAAAAATCGTAATCTATGGTCCGATTTGATTAAAATTTTGTACGTAGGTAGCTTTTTGCCTGGATAAGCTTATAGGATTCTGTTTTCCAATTTTCATGCAATTTCGAATAGAAATAGTTTTGAGTGACCACCATATCAAGGGGCGAATTCGCCACTAGGCAAGTTTTTTTTGTGACAATCAGAAACAACGGATACAGCCAAAATATAATAATATATAATATATCTATACTAATATATATTTTGAAAGCCGTTTGTTTAATGTGCGCAAAGCTCGAGAACTGCTGAACCGATTTTTTTGAAACTGCTGCCTGCCGCACGTATCCAAGGACGGTTTTAGGCTGAAAAAAATTCTTTATGCAAAGGGGGCGTGGTAGAGATACAAACCGATTTTTTTCTTACTCCATATCTCTCGAAGTGTTCATGGTAGAGTTCTGGAACTTCGTATGGAGATATTTAGACGAAACCAATCACATACTCTTTGAGAAAAATTGGAGCTATTGGAAAAGGGGGCGTGGCACCTGCCATACAAACCGAATTTCTCATGCTACTTATCTCTGAAAGTGTTCATGGTAGTGTTCTGGAACTTGGTATGGAGATATACGAAATCAATCGCATACTCTTGGAGGAAAATTGGGGCTATTGGAAAAGGGGACGTGGTACCTCCCACACTGAACCAAAAATCCATCTCTGGATCAAAGAAAAACTTTCCTTACTTCAAGGTCAAAAATTCTTCCGAATGAGTAAAAAATTCTCCCGAATGCGTAATTTTTCTTTGGAATGTGTAAAAACGTACACGAAAATTGGAACCGTGGATGTAATCTATCATTTTGAAGAAATGTTGGGCATGAAAAGAGGATACAACTTCTTTAGTGCTGTTTCGTTCCCATTTTTCTTCATTTTGATTGCTGTTTTTTCTTCAATTAAGAGAAGTTTTTTTATGTGTGCATACAAAACCAATATCTCATACTGCATATCTCTGGTAGTGTTCATGGTAGAGTACTGGAACTTGGTATCGAGATATATAAAATCAATAGCATACTCTTGGAGAAAAATTGGAGCTATTGTAAAAAGGGGTGTGGCACCGCCCATACAAACCGCATTTTTCATACTGCATATCTCTGAAAGTGTTAACGGTAGAATACTGGAACTTAGTATGGCTATATATGAAATCAATTGCATAATCTTGAAGAAAAATGGGAGCTATTCGAACGGGGGCGTGGCATCTCCCATATAAACCGAGTTTTTATACTGCATATCTCTGAAAGTATTCATGGTACAGTACTGGAACTTCGTATGTGGATTTGTATATAGTTATATGAAATCCAGCCCATACTCATGGAGAAAGTTGGGGCTATTTGGAAAGGGGGCGTGGCACTTCCCATACAAGCCAAATATTTCATACTGCATATCTCTGAAAGTATTCATGGTACAGTACTGGAACTTCGTATGTGGATTTGTATATATATGAAATCCAGCCCATACTCATGGAGAAAGTTGGGGCTATTTGGAAAGGGGGCGTGGCACTTCCCATGCAAGCCAAATATTTCATACTGCATATCTCTGGAAGTGTTCATGGTAGAGTTCTGGAACTTGGTATGGAGATATATGAAATCAATCGCATACTCTTGAAGAAAAATGGGAGCTATTCGAACGGGGGCGTGGCACCTCCCATATAAACCGAGTTTTTATACTGCATATCACTGAAAGTATTCATGGTACAGTACTGGAACTTCGTATGTGGATTTGTATATAGTTATATGAAATCCAGCCCATACTCATGGAGAAAGTTGGGGCTATTTGGAAAGGGGGCGTGGCACTTCCCATACAAGCCAAATATTTCATACTGCATATCTCTGGAAGTGTTCATGGTAGAGTTCTGGAACTTGGTATGGAGATATATGAAATCAATCGCATACTCTTGAAGAAAAATGGGAGCTATTCGAACGGGGGCGTGGCACCTCCCATATAAACCGAGTTTTTATACTGCATATCACTGAATGTATTCATGGTACAGTACTGGAACTTCGTATGTGGATTTGTATATATATGAAATCAAGCCCATACTCATGGAGAAAATTGGGGCTATTTGGAAAGGGGGCGTGAGGCCTACAAACGTACCGACTTTTAGCTATCTTTGAGTGTATTTATAATTCTTCTGTAGGTGTGTTTGTAAGTGAAATAATCCTAAATGGTTGTACGGATTCTAACGAAATATTTTGTGTGTATTCGATTGGGTCTCTGGATGGTTCAGTTGCACAATTTAATCCGCCAGTTGGCGCTGTAGTTGAGTTATTACTAAAAATCTTATTTATCAACCGATTTGGCTAATGTTTTAAATATGTATTGGCAATGGTAAGAGCAATACTAATGCAAAAACGCACTGCCAAGTGGCGCCGGAGTTGAGTTATTACTAAAAATAGCCAAGTGAAAAAAGTGTAGTGGAGGTCAGATTAAATCGACCTCTTGCACCATTGAGTATATCAAACTATCCGGTGTTACGATTGGTCCAATGGATGTGATTTTCCAATATTATTATGCGTTCAAACTTTTATGGTATTTCCTCCGAAATAAGTATATGTATATGGCATTTCTGTAGAACAATGTTTCGCACCTATTTTAGAATTGCCATCAACTATACTGTAAAGCTTCTAGGATATTCACTATAGAACCAGGTCATTGTTGCTGCACAGTTGGAGAATTTCAAGAACTTCTTCACGGACAAAACTCTTTCGTTAGATTTTTTAGAGCGCCAAATGACCGCCAAACCATAATCTTAGCAGATGAATGTGCCAATGAAAATCGTAAACGAGAATTGTTGGTGAAAATTTTGGACCAAAAAAAATCAATTCGGATTCGACGTGAGAGAATAAGGTCTCAGTGAACAATCTTTAGGATGAGCATCTTTTTGTTGCATTTTACCCCATGGTTATGGTTCTTCTGACTCCTGCATGGTTTCTTACATTTCAAGATGCTTTTTGCGCAGTGTCCGTAAATTACGAGTCCAAAGTCAATTTTTTCTAATATAAAAACCCTAATTACATTTACCAGTGTAGTTATATGAACTACAGAGTACTTGGATGATAAAAACTGTATAATATTTAGTCTAGCAAGTAAGCTTAATCTTACATTATCACAGTGCTGCTTAACAGTAAGTTTATTGTCAAAAATTATTGCCAATATTTTCAATGTGTCAGTATAGTGTATAGGGGTGTCATACCCGGATAGGGTTGGATGTATACATTTGTGTTTTCTGCATAGGTGAAAAAACCGAAATCTTAGCTCCTGAAGATTTGGACCAATTGCGCCAAGTCCTTTGTCTTAGAAAAAACGTAATGTAGCTAACTTTCCCAGAGGCTATATTGAATAAAATAAGCAAAAGTGGTGATCCTTGTGGGACACCATTAAAGAGAGGAACAGTTTTTGACTAACAGTTATGGACCCGAACAGCGAACTTCCGGTTGTAAAGGAAAGACTTAACAACATTGTACATCCTCTCACCATTTTTACAGCGCAATACTTTAGTTATGCAGGGGAGGAGGGAAATGGGTCTGTAGTTAGAAACTAATGAATTGTTTCTATTTAGTTTGGCAATAGGAATAATAATAGCAGTT
This sequence comes from Rhagoletis zephyria, assembly GCF_001687245.7. Classification (NCBI taxonomy): domain Eukaryota; kingdom Metazoa; phylum Arthropoda; class Insecta; order Diptera; family Tephritidae; genus Rhagoletis; species Rhagoletis zephyria. Next base: position 17,550 of record NW_016159504.1, read on the forward strand.
TTCCACTCTTGGTGACCCTTGAGATAGAATGGAGTAATCGAGTTTAATGACTCTATGTTTGAGGGGATATGGAAGATTTTTTTGTTGTATCAAATTTGTTTTCGGTTGGACAGATATATCGCATTAGGTATAATTAGTTTAGCCAGGGCAGTTTGACCTAAGATCGGATTTTACCGGTAACATATACATACATACATAGGAACATGTAACTTACCTGCCACAAAAAATGTTAATAAAAACAATTTTCCAGCAAAATTGTGTAGATAGAGGATATTGCTCTTATAAAAAAATGTTATTGCAGATAGTGGAATTTTCAAAATAAGAATATAATACCATTAAAGCTATATTTTTAGTTTGACATTATTGTCATGGCTGAAAGATTAATCGGAGCTCACGTTACCATCAAACACTAATGTTCATCAAAATTGCAGATAGNACTTTTATGGTATTTCCTCCGAAATAAGTATATGTATATGGCATTTCTGTAGAACAATGTTTCGCACCTATTTTAGAATTGCCATCAACTATACTGTAAAGCTTCTAGGATATTCACTATAGAACCAGGTCATTGTTGCTGCACAGTTGGAGAATTTCAAGAACTTCTTCACGGACAAAACTCTTTCGTTAGATTTTTTAGAGCGCCAAATGACCGCCAAACCATAATCTTAGCAGATGAATGTGCCAATGAAAATCGTAAACGAGAATTGTTGGTGAAAATTTTGGACCAAAAAAAATCAATTAAATAAATAAAAATTTTGGGCGGGACGAAGTTCGCCGGGTCTGCTAGTACGAAATAAAGCTGATTGCTTGCCTCATCGGTTTTTTGGTTAAAAGCCGGATTCGACGTGAGAGAATAAGGTCTCAGTGAACAATCTTTAGGATGAGCATCTTTTTGTTGCATTTTACCCCATGGTTATGGTTCTTCTGACTCCTGCATGGTTTCTTACATTTCAAGATGCTTTTTGCGCAGTGTCCGTAAATTACGAGTCCAAAGTCAATTTTTTCTAATATAAAAACCCTAATTACATTTACCAGTGTAGTTATATGAACTACAGAGTACTTGGATGATAAAAACTGTATAATATTTAGTCTAGCAAGTAAGCTTAATCTTACATTATCACAGTGCTGCTTAACAGTAAGTTTATTGTCAAAAATTATTGCCAATATTTTCAATGTGTCAGTATAGTGTATAGGGGTGTCATACCCGGATAGGGTTGGATGTATACATTTGTGTTTTCTGCATAGGTGAAAAAACCGAAATCTTAGCTCCTGAAGATTTGGACCAATTGCGCCAAGTCCTTTGTCTTAGAAAAAACGTAATGTAGCTAACTTTCCCAGAGGCTATATTGAATAAAATAAGCAAAAGTGGTGATCCTTGTGGGACACCATTAAAGAGAGGAACAGTTTTTGACTAACAGTTATGGACCCGAACAGCGAACTTCCGGTTGTAAAGGAAAGACTTAACAACATTGTACATCCTCTCACCATTTTTACAGCGCAATACTTTAGTTATGCAGGGGAGGAGGGAAATGGGTCTGTAGTTAGAAACTAATGAATTGTTTCTATTTAGTTTGGCAATAGGAATAATAATAGCAGTTTTCCACTCTTGGTGACCCTTGAGATAGAATGGAGTAATCGAGTTTAATGACTCTATGTTTGAGGGGATATGGAAGATTTTTTTGTTGTATCAAATTTGTTTTCGGTTGGACAGATATATCGCATTAGGTATAACTAGTTTAGCCAGGGCAGTTTGACCTAAGATCGGATTTTACCGGTAACATATACATACATACATAGGAACATGTAACTTACCTGCCACAAAAAATGTTAATAAAAACAATTTTCCAGCAAAATTGTGTAGATAGAGGATATTGCTCTTATAAAAAAATGTTATTGCAGATAGTGGAATTTTCAAAATAAGAATATAATACCATTAAAGCTATATTTTTAGTTTGACATTATTGTCATGGCTGAAAGATTAATCGGAGCTCACGTTACCATCAAAAACTAATGTTCATCAAAATTGCAGATAAAGGGTATTGAATATAAGCTCTCGATATTTAAAAACGCATATTTTTAAAATGAAGAACACATNACTTCTTCACGGACAAAACTCTTTCGTTAGATTTTTTAGAGCGCCAAATGACCGCCAAACCATAATCTTAGCAGATGAATGTGCCAATGAAAATCGTAAACGAGAATTGTTGGTGAAAATTTTGGACCAAAAAAAATCAATTCGGATTCGACGTGAGAGAATAAGGTCTCAGTGAACAATCTTTAGGATGAGCATCTTTTTGTTGCATTTTACCCCATGGTTATGGTTCTTCTGACTCCTGCATGGTTTCTTACATTTCAAGATGCTTTTTGCGCAGTGTCCGTAAATTACGAGTCCAAAGTCAATTTTTTCTAATATAAAAACCCTAATTACATTTACCAGTGTAGTTATATGAACTACAGAGTACTTGGATGATAAAAACTGTATAATATTTAGTCTAGCAAGTAAGCTTAATCTTACATTATCACAGTGCTGCTTAACAGTAAGTTTATTGTCAAAAATTATTGCCAATATTTTCAATGTGTCAGTATAGTGTATAGGGGTGTCATACCCGGATAGGGTTGGATGTATACATTTGTGTTTTCTGCATAGGTGAAAAAACCGAAATCTTAGCTCCTGAAGATTTGGACCAATTGCGCCAAGTCCTTTGTCTTAGAAAAAACGTAATGTAGCTAACTTTCCCAGAGGCTATATTGAATAAAATAAGCAAAAGTGGTGATCCTTGTGGGACACCATTAAAGAGAGGAACAGTTTTTGACTAACAGTTATGGACCCGAACAGCGAACTTCCGGTTGTAAAGGAAAGACTTAACAACATTGTACATCCTCTCACCATTTTTACAGCGCAATACTTTAGTTATGCAGGGGAGGAGGGAAATGGGTCTGTAGTTAGAAACTAATGAATTGTTTCTATTTAGTTTGGCAATAGGAATAATAATAGCAGTTTTCCACTCTTGGTGACCCTTGAGATAGAATGGAGTAATCGAGTTTAATGACTCTATGTTTGAGGGGATATGGAAGATTTTTTTGTTGTATCAAATTTGTTTTCGGTTGGACAGATATATCGCATTAGGTATAATTAGTTTAGCCAGGGCAGTTTGACCTAAGATCGGATTTTACCGGTAACATATACATACATACATAGGAACATGTAACTTACCTGCCACAAAAAATGTTAATAAAAACAATTTTCCAGCAAAATTGTGTAGATAGAGGATATTGCTCTTATAAAAAAATGTTATTGCAGATAGTGGAATTTTCAAAATAAGAATATAATACCATTAAAGCTATATTTTTAGTTTGACATTATTGTCATGGCTGAAAGATTAATCGGAGCTCACGTTACCATCAAACACTAATGTTCATCAAAATTGCAGATAGAGGGTATTGAATATAAGCTCTCGATATTTAAAAACGCATATTTTTAAAATGAAGAACACATATTTTAGGATTTAATTTCAACATGCGCATATTCAATTATCAAACGATCGTTTTTAAAAACGATTTCAAAATTCGCGTATCAAAAACAAAAACATGGATTTTGGAAATTGAATGGAAAATTTTCCTTTTCAAAATTTAATTAAATATTGTAGGTGCAAAATCTGGGTCAAAACGTTTTTAAAAGTAAAACGTTCCATACAAATTTGAAAACGAAAATTTCTCTGTGGAGTTAAGTTTACCTAAGGATTTAACTATACTTTAAAATAGGTAAGTCAACGGCCCTCAGAATAGTTTTAAATCTTTCAAAAACAAAACCATTTTCATAACGTTTTCGTACGCCACCATTTTTTGTGGGATTTTCCTATCCTTCGCACTCATTCATTTTTTCCTTTTATTTCAATTTGTTTAAGTGAGTGTATCATTTTACCTCGCTTTTTCGTCTATCCTGAATTACATCTCCTTATTTATGCGCCATATGTATACGCATTCATACGTACATACTTGCGAGTATATACGTATGTACATATGTACATAGTAAATTACTGCAGCTTTTTTCGAATTTTTAATTATTTTCGTTCTTGCTGCGACTGGTTTTGGTTTCATTGTCTGAATGCGACACATTTTACGACTTATAAATTATCGTATTTCTCCTCCCGTCTTCTTTGTCTGCCGTCCTTCATTGCGCCCCATTTGGACAACACGCTCAGCATCGGTAGATGTTGACCAAAGTGAAGGACACCCATAACCAAATTCCTGCTATTCGATTCCGTATCGCAACAGATCAGTGCGGCGACCATACTTTAGGGAGTGCTGTGTGGTGCCATACTTCTTGGCTCGTTTTGGGTAAGAGCGACTGTTGGTGTTGCCGCCGTGGCTGATTGTTGCATGAATTTAGGGCAGCCCCATTAAACAGTGACAGCTACAAAATTTACGACTTTGCGGCACTAACATGGCTACAGAAAAATCATTATACTTATTGGCATCCATTGGTTTGAATGTACTACATACATACCCGCGTAAATATGAATGTATACAAGTACGTAATTCCATAAATAAATGTATGTATACCTACACATTCATACATATATATTTCTAAATACAAATGCATGGATACGTATTTATATGGTTTCCAACCCTGCCCACACACACACAAACTCCTGCGCAAGCGCATGATTTCCTTCAACAATATACCCAACAGACCAAAATGTAATCACACTTTTAAATTTTTGGATGAATCCAGAACTGAAAATAAACTCTTGGATGATTTTCTTTGGCTAGAGTAAGAAGTTCTTTGCTTTTTCGCAGGGTTTGTTATTATTCTTGTTAAATGTCTGGGTTTGGGGCAAAATTTTCTGTCTATGGGGTTCGCATTACAATGACCGAGTTTCGGTTGAAAAAATATGTAAAAAAATTAAATAATCGTGAAAACACGTACAGTTATTATTTAATATGCGTTAACATCACTCTTCTCTTCTGCCTTTTATTTCAACAGCCCGGTAAACTATATATTATCGAATGGTAGTTAATGCAGTTGCAGTTGCAGTTAAGCCATTAATTAAGTTTCTGGATATCCCCTTAGATATGAAGTGGGTACAAAGTCTTACAGCATCTGCGGAGTTTAGCGAATTGCCGAAGCTAATGGGCAAATTGGTGAAACTTGGAGGAGACGCTCGGACAAACACTTAACAAACGTATAAACGCTAAAATATTATTATTATTAATTAGTAAAATTCTGCATTTGACAGTAAGCAACGATTATTTTGATAAGCCATTTGCTATAATGAAAAGCAAATGGAAAGGTTCTAGAAATAGAATGAGGATAAAACTGTTGATAGCTGAACTACTTACAAAGTTACATATTAAATTTTTTTGTGGAGAATATGAGAAATAACGCCATAATAGCGTACCTTGTTTTTGAAAGTATTTTCTAAAGATAAATAAAATTAGGTATCCCTTTTTAACACTACATATGTGTAGTGAGCGAGAAGAAACGGTTATCAAAATTTTTTTAAATGAAGAAGTGGATTACACTTTTAATTTATATTATATTTTTGGTTCATTATGCTCAAAACGAGTTGAAATGGAATTTTAGTAAGTACAATACCCTTATTTAGAATGACTTATTAAAGTTCATTCCCAGTTATTGTAATACCTTACAAAATTTACTGTGAAAACCCCAATTTAGAGGCCTGCACATTATGTCAATTTGTATTTTGCAATCAACATATTTACGTGTTCCGTCATTTAATATCTAGCCATAACGGTTATTGAGTGTTTACACTTGTACATATGTACATACATTCATCTATCATACATACATACATATTGACATACATAACTACAGTAGAAACTTGATTCTTGCCCGCAATGAGAACCGGGCTAGGAAAAAGTTTTTCATAATAATAATAATAACTTGGCGCTTACATATATGTTAGTGTTTGGCCGAGCTTCTCCTCCGATTGCGTGCGCCTTGATGTTGTCACACAAAGCGGAGGGACCTACAGGTTAACGCCGACTCCGAACGGCGATTGTATTTTTATGAGAAGCTGTTTTTCATGGCAGAAATGCACTCGGAGGTTTGCCATTGCCTGCCGTGGGACGAAAAAAGTTTTTTCTATATTTTTTTTTGATGTTGCTTTGACCAGGGCTTGAACCCAGGTGCTGCGGAGTGGAAGCGCGCACTGCTTACCACTACACCACAGCGGCCGTTTTTCATACAATTAAGAAACATCTCCTCGAACTTCTAAATATTTTAGTGAGTACAAACATATGATATTTTAAGATATATTAAAGAAATTTTTGATTCGCGTTTGTTTTGGGCAGTCTTGCTTTTTCAGTACTGCGCTGTTTCTAAGGATCTGAAGCATAACAACATATTTTAAGGAACCAGTGTTTTGCTCTGCCTATTTCTTTAAAATTTCAGCTTTTTCTTTAATTGTAAGCACAGTGAAAATATTTTTGGCATTCTGAAACTGAATCATGCATAAGCTAACTTTAAACTGGCTGCATTCATTTCATATCGTCACCGTCTTCAGTCCTAAACTCGAAATACACGCATTGCGTAAGTCAGTGGTGCCCAACCTTCTCCGGCTGGGGACCCACCTTTCCCCATCGTAATGCCTCCACGGTCCATCGGTCCATCGGCGCATAGTAGAGTAAAAAGCCTTATTTGTATATCATCACTTTCTTATATACAAGTTATCTTACCTGTAATACCAATACCGATCAATGGCGCACCCTTTACTCACGTTGCCAGGCATGTGACCATATTGTTGCACTTACTAACTTTGCTGACGCGGCACACGCGCAACCACCGATTAGGTCAAGTATCGGAATTATTGAAATCATGGGAATTGCAATATAAGCAATTCCTGTCTGCACGCGCAAGCCCCAACTTGCGAAATGTGGGAACTGCAACCTTAGCATAAGTAGTTAGGAGTAAGAGGTTAGCCAGTAAGTCAATTCATATGTTTGAGTTAGTTAATTTTGGGACGTGCAAGTGACACGTAATAAATTGTGATAAGCTCAACTCGAGTTGTCCGTCTTTTAATTACGGTTTGAATAGCATCGGCGAACAGTGGGTTCGCCGCACCTTTAATTTTTTATATCTCTCGCGACACGAGAGATTAACTTACATATATAATTTGCCATCAAATATTGCAAATATATGTACATATATTAAACTGGCCCTTAAAAATAAATTTAAATTAAATTTAAATTTTTAAATAAATTTGAATTTTGAATAAATTTCTTTTTAGCCTTAATACTTCTAATATAAAAGTTGGTGACGATCGGATAAGATTTAGTGACAGCGAACAGCCGGGAAAGTATAAAAATACGTGCAATATAGGAAAAAATTTATTATAGACCAATTCCACAAAACGAAACTTTTCCATTTAGTTTCCTAATAGGCCCAATTTCCATAAAATTTCCTATCTAGAACGCTATTAAAGTTCAAAATCTGTTCAAAATAAGCATAGTTTAAAAAATAATACGTCCTTAAAGTCATATTTTGTAAAAAAGAGGATTATAAGTTACATACGTATGTATGTATGTAAACTTGGGTGCAAAATTGAGTCAATAATAAAACAAAGTAAGTGCGCCTGGGCCACACTGGAGAAGTGAAACTTACATTACTTATCTACTTTGTCTCATATCCAATTTATACATACACACATCTGCTTTTGCTTAAAGTTATATTTTTTCTCTTTTTTTCTATCTACATCCCTCTACCTCTACCCCTGTTCGTTTTAATTACATTTATGTTATTCTGTTTTTCCATTATCTTCATTTTCATATTTATACTCTATCGATAACAAAATCGATAATAACATTCAACAAAATATCGATAACAAAACCTATAGAAACATCGATAACAAAATCGATGACAAATTCGATAAAAATTTCAATAGCAACACCGATAATACCATTGGTAGCAAAATCGATTAGAAAGTCGACAAAAATATCGATAACAAAATCGATAAATATCGGTAACAAAACTGATAAATATCGATAACAAAGACGATAGCTATCGATAACAAAATAGAACAATAACGATAACATAATCGACAAATATCGATAACAAAATCAATAAATATCGATAACAAAATCGATAAATATCGATATTAAAAGCGATAAATATCGATAAAAAAATATCGCTAACAAAATAGTTAAATATCCGTTACAAAATCCATAACAAATCGATAACAAAATCGATAAAAACATCGATTATATCGATAAGTTCTGAAAATATCGATAGCATAATTGATAACAATATCGGTAAAAATCTCAATAACAAAATCGATAAAAATATCGATAACAGAACCGATAAAATATCGACTATTTTATCGATAAGTCTCGAGAATCCCGAAAATATCTAAAATCGCAAAATAGTTCCCAGATTGTGTCTCTGTGTCTCTCTGTATATCCTTTTCTCTTTAGTTACATTTATTTTGATCTTTCTTCCCCTGTCTTCGTCTTTTCTTTTATCGGTATCCTTATCCTCATCTTTGTTTTTACTTTTACGTTTATCATTTTCTTCATCTACATATTCCCCTTCACCTGTGCCCTTATATATATAAGTAAAGTGTTTGAATTTACCTTGGTCTTCATTTTTGCCTTTATCTTTACTCATCTTTGCTTTTGTTTTTATTTTTGCCTTTGCCTTTATCCTTTTCTTTATCTCTGTACGTACTCACTTTTACTTTCATTCTTGTATTGGTCTTTTTCTAAGTTTTATTCTTTAACCTTTTATTAGCGTGTTTTTGTTAAATTAAATAATACCATACACTCAAGAAGCACTTGTTTCAGCCCCAATATAATATCCGTTGCACCATTTCCGTTGCATCGTTTCCGGTGCACCATTTCAGTGTGCAATTTCCCCTGAATTTGCCAATTTACTCCCAACCAACCAACCGCCGCTAATGAATTTTCACTTCAAAAAATCACAATTTATGCGTTTTTAGGTAGTTCTTTGGCAAAATTGTAATGAAATTTTCGATATATTAGAGTATAGTTTAAAGCACTAGAATCCACCATAAAAATATAAAATTTCGCTAACGTATATGCCAGAGGTGGGCAAGGCCGAGGTCGAAAAGAGCCACATGTAAAATTTAAATGCTACAAAGAGTTACAAAAAAAAACAACAAAAACAAAAATTTTATTTTTTATAAAAATATTATTAGAAGCGAAAAACATTAATTTTATTATTATTCTAATGTACATAAGATGCGTAGATATTAAAGAAAAATCAAAAGATCCCTTTGGCAAAATCTTCAAAAACTAGTTTTACGCCAGTTAAAGCCGTTCGTAGCAGTTTCGTTAAATGTTGGTTAGTCAATAGGTAAAAAATGTCCAACATCAAAATTCCGATGAAATGTCATCTTCTCTCACAAGTGAAAATATTCCAAATAGTACGCGAACAGAAAATTTATAGAAACTAGCAAGTTAGACGAACAGCTGACAGAAATTTTGTTTACATTCAAAAGTATAAAATTGAAAACGTAAGAAAACAAATCCCAAAGTCTCGTCCTGACACAGTTCACTGACTAAACGAATAATTACTTACTTCTTACAAGTTTAATTCGTCGCATTTTACTATTTTTACTTCCAAACCATCAAATTCAATTTAGGGATTTGCGTAAATCCCAACCAGCTGTTTTCGATCAGCAGTTTTCTTGTTGGCAAATTGCTGTTGGAAAAATTTTTTCCAGCAGAAACTAGCAGCTTTCCCTCAAAATGTAATGTCATTTTGCTCTCTCAATTTCCTCTACCTTGCAAGTTCTTAGCGTACGCGAACACAAAAAGGTGATAGTTTTTATAACTTTCAATAATTATTAGGTACGCGAATCAACTAATTGTGAACGGTATTTTACTTTACGAATTTCATTGTAGAGTACAAAGACTCACAGTTATACGTTGTACGAAAAATTGAATATATGCGGCACGCAGCTGTTTGCAACAACGGATATTTTCAATCTGGTACTTGTTGCCGGAATTCAAGCATTGGCAAAGCTTTATGTTGCATTTCCAGTGCCTTATCTTCTTTTAATTCCAACAGCTCCAACTCTTCGCTTTCCTTAAAAAGGAGTATTTCGGATATTGTAAATTCATCCTTAATTATGTAGGGTTTATGAAGTATGCATACGTACATTTAAATAATTTCAAATCGGTAAATCTTTTTTCAAAATCTGCTTTTAAATCATGTGCAATATTTTTTCTAGCCATGGAAACTTTTTTATTCTCTCCTTGTAGAGACAAATTCAAGTTTTGCAAATGTTCCATCATATCAGTAAAGAACATTAGGTCAGAAAGCCAATTTTCATTCTCCAATTGCACAATGTTCCGCTCTCAATTTGCGCATGCACCCAGAAAAAAAATCGTGTTAAAACAACCAAATTTTAACCAATTTTGTGGTTATTATTTTTCAACGCGATATGTCATGTTATTTTCACATGAAGGAAATTTTTTAACATTTTTCCCTCTTGTTGACTTAACATTGGATAATTGTTAATTTAACATTGAAAGTGCTGTAAATTTAACCTGAAACATCGGTTTATTTTAACAAGGCATGTGGTTGGTTTCACAGGATATTCTACATGAAAATACTGGTTGAATCAACAGGAGTTGTTGTTAAAATAACACTACGTCTTCATGTTAAAAGAACCATATTTTAATGTTATTTTAATATGACATCGTGTTACCTTGTGTCCCTACTTTTACAAAATAAATAACAATTTGTTTAGTTTATTTTTATTAAAAAAATTGAAATATTTACACTGTTGACTTAAAAACTAAGTACTTATCTATTTATTACACAAAATTCATACACAAAAATTTCATATGTACATACATACATACACTATAGTGCGAAACTGAGTCCATGGTGATTTTTGTTGTACATGTGCAAGGTTTTTAAAGTTAAATTTTTTTTGTTACTTTTTTATGAAAACATGGTTTATGCTTTAACCAAAACTATATAAATCAAACTTTCAGTTTTTATGCAGAGCTTAGAAAAACTCAACAAATTTTTATAAAAATTGTGGACTTTTAAAA
>NW_016159504.1:29209-50597 GCF_001687245.7 Rhagoletis zephyria
CCAGACCTTTTTAACATCAACTAAATGTAAATTTAACACTTTATGTGTTTGAATCAACATTATTTAAAAAAACCCTCATGTAAATTTTACAATAACTCAGGTTGCAACAAACAGGAATCACGTTGCCATATATTTTTAACACTATTCACATGTAAATTTAACACTATATCTTGGTAAATTAACCAAAAATACTTCATGTTACTCTTAACACTTTTTTCCTGTTAAAAATATCATGTTAAAATGGAAAAATTGTTGTTGTTTCGTGTGTACAACTGTTTCATGTGAATTTAACATGGATCGTGTTACTTAAAAATCGAGGATATTTTTCTGGGTGTGTGTATATAAAAATAATAAAATAAAAAGCAACACAATGGAAAAGAATGTCCAGCAAAGAAATATGTATTTTAAAAAGTAAAAAGAGCCACAATGTTCTAAGCAAAGAGAAAGTAAAAAGAGCCGCATTTGGCTCATATTTTGTTTGTAATACGGCTAACAGTCGATTGGCTCACAATCGATATTTTCGCTATTTCACGGCATGAAAGCCCCGTCCTAGCTTTTTCAGTAATATTTTTATTTTTATTTTCCAAAACGCATCTCATGGTATTTTAATAACAGAAAACCAACTCACTTACTCATTTATAACAAAAGTCGACACTTCAACGGAGGAGAACAGGTTGCAGCGAGTTGCAACGTGGCAATATGTTTCATAAATTATATGGGTGCAAAATTGAGTCAATGTGTTAATTTACAAAAATTGATTGAGTGCATATACGTTAGCGAAATTTGATATTTTTATGGTGGATTCTAGTGCTTTAAACTATACTCTAATATACATCAAAAAAATTAATTACAATTTTGCCAAAGAGCCACCGAAAAACCCATAAATTGTAATTTTTTTATTATTAACTCAATTTCGCACCTAATGTATGTACATGCAACGAGTTTTATTTTTCAACAAATTTAAATCTGCACAAATTCTTTTTCATAAAGACTAGTCTATATACTACATATTTAAATATACGTACTTGCGTTTTTGAAGACAGGTACACCCCAAGTTTGTTTTGGTACCCATTTTGTAGCAAAATATTTATTTACTTAACAATAGATATACATACATGCATATGTTTGCAATATATTTATGTTTCATACTCGCTAACAAGGGTTCCTAGGTAGAGGTGAAAGCCACAATTTTAAAAGTACATAGAGACCTTTTGATTTTTTTGGCAAAAACATTATTTATACAGATTTGATATGATTACAGTTGAGAAAATTGGTTTTAACACGCAATACTTAGTGCCTTTTCCTGCCTTTTCGCTATTTCGTTTTGCCCNTTCAAGTTTGTCGCCTCGAGCGAGCAGTTATTTAGTGGCCCTGATTAACGACCCTTTAAAAACTTTTTATAAGACACAATGCTCCAATTTTAAAATTCAAGTACTAAAAAAACGTTATTAAAAATTACTAACCTTTACATTTTTTATTTAACTAAATCACATAATTGACTCACATAAATTATTTCTTAACAAGTAAAAGAGTCTAAGTTCAGGCGGAGCCGAACATTAAATACCCGGCGCAAGTATTCAATATAGTTTTTCACCGTTCCGAAAACTACCGCTACATGGTAAGCAGGGGTGGGGTTACCCCTATTTCAAACATCTTCGATAGAACGTTCAGTTAGATATAATGAGATAAACTTATATAGATATATGTGGGCGGCATCACGCCCATTTTCAAAAATTCAATAATAATGTTACTTTTTTTAAAGGGATTGTGTGGGTAAAATTTGCGTCCTTAAATTTCGAAATATCGAAGTTTCAAGCATTTCTGAAATTTACCGTTATGAAAAATTGGGCGTCATTTTATTCCGATTTCGATGACTTTCAGCGTTTTGCCTTTATGTAGCAACCACAATAATCATACCGAGTTTGGTACACATTGATCGAACGGTTACCGATTTACATTTACATTTTATTATAAGCGTATTTTTTGCTAAAGAATTATTATAAGCATCAATCTTGAATGAATTAGCTCCAGTATTTACTGATTTATCGAAGCTTTCGTATTTCTCTGAATTACCGTTATATGGGATGTGGGCACGGGTATTATCAGATTTGTTAAATTTTCAGCCGTTTGGTATTTTTTGTGAAGGCCAACTGTCTCAAGTTTGGGAGAAATTGGCGAAGCGGCTCCTAAGGTATACACATGTAATCATAAGTATGCGTGGCTACGCCCATTTTCCAAAAATTTATAACATTCTTATTTTTCGCCTAAAAAGGATTGTAAATATCAATTTTGAGTGAATAAGCTTCAGTAGTTACTAAAATATCGCAGTTTTCGTATTTCTGAAAACTACCGTTGCATGGGAGGTAGGCGTGGTTATCGTCCGATTTTTCCTATTTTCAATACCATCCATCCTACACTCAAAAGAATTACACATACAAAGTTTCGTTAAGATATCTCAATTTGTACTCGAGTTATCGTGTGCAAAGACGGACGGACAGACGGACGGACGGACGGACAGACAGTCACCGCTTAATCGATTTCTCTTTTCATTCTGATCATTTATGTATAGATTTGTCTATATCTATTCCGATTCGTTTTGCCTGTTACAAACAACCGTTATGTGAACAAAGTTATAATACCCTTGTGCACATGCGCATCCGCGGATGTTAGCGTTTAAACATCCGCATCCGCATTCGCATCCACGGATGTCTAAAATTCCACATTCGCAACATCCCTGGTGAATACGTACTTATGCATACCTATGTGCAGGGCCGTAGCCAGGACTTTTTTTCGGCAGGGGTCCTAAATTTTTTATTTTTTTTTTTACTTTTATCTTAACATAAATTGAACAAAAGTAAACAAGAATGATAGAATAAAGAGATTGCGCTTTGCGCAGGTCCGTTACTTTTGCTTTACGATATTGACAATCAGCTGTTCGTGTGATGACATCATACTATAAAAATTTTGTGAAAAATTTATGGCAAGCGGTGCATATGCGGTAATAATTTTATTAATATAATTATATTAGTGAGGTTTACCAAAAAAAAATCATACAAATTATTTGTGCGGTGTCTGGTTGTACTAATGGGTACAAAAAAACTGCAGCGGAATGTAGTTTATTAACCTTTAACCTGGAGAATATGAGAATATTCTGCAGTTTGATATGGGTATCATTCAACCAGCATGAAAATACAGTGAAACGATTCGTTAACAATTCCTAAAACAAGTAAAATTCTTCTTAGCATTTATTTAACCACATTATGTTTGAGTAGGGACACGAATTTCGATACGATACGAATCCATATCGATACTTTTGGCATTCGATACCGATATTTTTTATTCGATAGTTTTAAAACGATATTTTTTCGAATCGAGTACCAAAATCCTAGTATCGTATCGAATGTCATAAACTCAAATTAGTCAGCTTTCAGACACGTCAAGTCTTGCTTTCAAGTCTGCTCGTTCCAAGGCGAAGGAGATGAGAAGAAAGGGGAAGAGTACAGATACCTCCCATTTAAAGAACCACGAACTTGAATTCAATAAAATTTGACGAGTCTGGATGCAAATAGAAAACACAAAAGAGAATGCGAAAAAATTGCTTTCAAGACTTATCTGATTATCAATTCTTCCCGATATATATTGGGCTTTAAAGAAAAGAATTTTTTTACTATCGTTAGGATTGCATGTGGCGGGATTTGAACACGCGGTCTCGGTGTTTTAAGTCAACACCTCAATCTCTACGTATAAAAATAATAGATTGGCGTTTACAAAATATGATAGCGTTTGGCCGAGCTTCTCCTCCGATTTGTTGCGTGCGCCTTGATGTTGTGCCACAAAGACCGTTTTTATGAGAAGCTGTTTTTCATTGCAGAAATACGCTCGGAGGTTTCTAATCACTATTTTAGATATCTTTTTTTTGAATTTTGGTATCGATATTTGCGGTATCGAGTCTTTTTATTCCGATATTAATGGGTACCCGATATTTTTCCAGTGATACTTTAAATGAGTACCATATCGATACTTTCGATTTGATATAGTGTCCCTATGTTTGAGTACTCGATGTATAATACGTACCTTAACGTCCTCATTTTTCGGGTCCTTCCTCGTACAATCAGTTAATACCTATGTATGTCTTCCTTTCGGCAGCCGATTGAGGTGTATTGCTGGGTTATCTATTGCAAGCTCCTAATTTGTACATACATTTTAATAATACCCTAGCAGGCATAATACACATGTACGCATAGCTTCGCGAGTGTTCGCCAGCTAACATATACAGTACGCTGCCTGAATGGCTGCCTTAAAGTACGCTACAACTGCACGAATATTCCCCCACTTTGAATAATCCGTCATCTTCCAAGCACATGTTTGAGTTGCCTCGCTTGGATCACTTGCAGAAACAGACACACCATTCCATTCATGCACCATTCCATCCATATTCCTGCTCCAAATATATTGCCCACTGAATGCAAGTTCCATTTCGCTGAACTACAGACTGCCTGCAATAAAATAATATTAAAAATAATGTTTCAAAATGAATAAAGAATATATTTACCTTCTTCTTGATTCAGTAGATTGCTCCTAAATTCTTTGATTTTAGTTATTCAAATAAATTGTTTGGAATATTTACATTTCTGTGTAGAAGTTATATGCAATTTGACAGCCCGCCAACAACAACTTTGATATTGTGACGTATGTAGATGCGCAGAACTAAAATTTTTTGCACCCCTATCGGCGCAATCTTTGTATTCTATCATTCTTGAACGAAAAACACTGATAACAAGTAAGAAAGTCAAAGATCGGGCGGAGCCGAACATTAAATACCCGGCGCAAGTATTAAATATATGTTTTTCACCTCTCCAAAAGCTGCCACTACATGGTAAGCCGGGGTGTATAAATTTTGAGTAAATTTCGAAATATTGAAGTTTCAAGGATTTCTGAAATTTACCGTTATATAAAAAGCGGCCGTAATTTTAGTCTGATTTCAATAATTTTCAACGTTTTGATTTTAAGTGCCAAGCACAATAACCATACCGATTTTGGTACAAATTGGTATTTCTGGAAATTACCGTTATATGGGAAGCTGGCGTGGTTACAGTCCGATTTCGTCCATTTTCAATACCAACCTATCTTGGATAAATGGAAACCTACGTACCAAATTTCGTTGAGATATCTCAATTTTTGCTCGAGTTATCGTGTACACGGACGGACGGACAGACAGACATGGCTTAATCGACTTCTCTATTCGTTCTGAGCATTTATGTATACATTTGTCTATATCTATCTCGATTCGCTTTGGCTGTTACAAACGACCGTTATGTGAACTAAATTAATATACCCTTGTGCCCAAGTGCGCTCGGGTATAAAAATAACATATTTCACCCAAACAGGGTTGAAATTTGGAAATTCCTGCCTGTATTTTGTTTGTATGTAAGTCAAATATTAGTGGCATTGTGCTACTATGTATGATAGCACGGACGAGAATCATAGTCAACTTATGTACAGTAGTCGAAAAAATTATAGCCACACCAAATTTTGATAAGTTTTAAAATATTTTTTGTTGTTATTTAATTTTGGTTAGTTTTTTATAGTTAATTCTTTAACATAATCCGTATAAATACATGTTTAAAGGCAGTGTCACACTATGGATATTTGCCGAAATTTGGTGCAAATCGTATCCCATTTGTGTGAATACCCAAATATTTTTCTTTATCCCAATCACGAAAAATAATTTTGTTGAATTTTTTTAATATTCTGTTCCATCCATCTTCCCATTTAGTCTGTAGATGTAGTAGATGTCGAATAGAAAAATTATTCCAGTTCGCGGTATCTAGATACCAGAAAATCTTTAATTTTTTTAAATGGCTTTAAGAATTTATTTTAGTAATCACTTCACACTTTCAATTGTATATGGAATTCTACCTGGTGAAGTAATAAGAAGACATTTTTATAACTGTCGTATTTAAATCTTTGGCGCATAATTTCCAAATGCCTATATTCGTGGGAAGTACAACAAAAGATGACTTTTTCTCAAACGAGTTTAACTTTCTTGTTATTTTTCCCATGAATTGTCTGTGTCAGATACCATTCATCATTAAACATATAGTTTAGAATTTAGGATTCCCACATAGTGGTTAACTTATGACAAAAAAAAAATATATAAAGTTACGGAACCATTTATTTTAAAATTAAGGACNAAAAAAAAAAAATACATAAAGTTACGGAACCATTTATTTTAAAATTAAGGACAAACCACACACTCTTACGCACACATGCTAATCAAATGCATATAGAAGTCATGAAAGCAAGCCTGAACGCACTTGATTTATGTGAAGTAATTTGATCGAAACTAAGTAATTTAAACTGTAATGTGAACATAGTTTTAGTTTACATATTTTGTTCATACAGACAAAATTCGAAACAAAATATATGCGGGCAAATCTACGGAAACGTGTGATTCAACTTTAAAAACGTAAATTTTTAAATTGAAAGCAAATATATAAACTATGCATCAAACTGTTCGAAATCCATTGAGGAAAGGTTAAATTCTTGTGTGATTTATTTTCGTAAATGCTAGTGGAGTTAAGTATAAGTAAAAACGGTAATTTTCTGGAGGGCGTGGTTTTTGGCCGATTTCAGAAGTTTTCAAGACGGTGCTTAAGAAGGTTAGGTGAATTGTGTTTATTAAATTTGGCACAGATTGGTGAAGTGGTTTTAAAGATACACATATTTGACACGCTCAGTTTCCAAAATTTTACGAAAAGCTAATTTTCGCTTATAATAAATTGCAAATAAAATTTTTGTGTAAATATGTAAAAATTCTACAACTTTTTATTTTGGTGGCCACGCATAGTTTTGTAGGTATCTACATATATTGTCAAATTCGCTATATCTGTTGGGTACTTTTCAAAAGAAAATATGTTATAATAAGAGTTATTGTAGTGTTTTACCCGCTGTGAAACAACACCCGCTTTTATACTATATGCAATTTAAATAATATATTCTTGAAAATTACACTAAAACTGAATGTGGGCTTCTAGTAGAACCAGAGTTATGATTATTCGGAATTTAGTATCTGAAAGGAAACGCAGAAAAAAAAATAAAATTTTTCGCTGACACACTTATTTATCGATAGAAAGATGGTGCTCTATGCTAGAAAATGATTGTTCTACACTTGTATCTTGTGTTCATAAATTGGTAAGTGTGAAAATTAATTTTAAACTAACTATTCAGGCAAAAGTTTTCAAATTTTAAAAGTTTAAGCAATTACACATGTTTATCTGAGGGAGAGCGGGAGACCAGGTTTAGAGTTGTGGTCGAGTTAGAGTAGCAGAGGAGGTAGGGATTACCTTTTCGAGTGATTATGTATCGAGCTCAATGAGCCCGTGTGGTGTATAGGTGCAAGAATGATAGAATACAAGATTGCGCCAATGAGAGAGGATTTTTGAGCGTAATTTTTGCGTGACGTCATCTTGGTGCAATTGCGAGAGAGAAATGCCAAAACGTATATAAAAATATGTAAACAAGCAGAAAAATTTGTTAATTTTAATATTACATGGCCCAATTTTGCAGGAATCAATAAATATACATAGATTGATTAATTAGGAACACGTAGCAATAGTTTTGGACATGTAGCCCTTTAGGTAAGTACGATTTTTAGCACATGAAAAAATGGATGTATTAACAGTTTGCAATTTCATGCAGACCAAAAGGAAGGTGTGCAGCAAAGTGAGTTTTTGGACTCGACCTAAAGCATGTATTGTAAAAAGCCATGCAGGGTGCATATTTATCTTTGTGGACGGTAGCCAACCACCATAAACTCCACAGCTGTTGACTCCAAAGCTTTGATTTGTCGACTTTTGTACCATATCCGAAAGGTTGCATGAGTGTGGCTTCTTTGGAAACAAATATTCTATCTAAGTAAAACATAATTTAAGCTGAACTTTTAAATGTATAATAATTTGAGCACTGTTTTGTATTAGGTACGTAACAGCGCGGTAAGATGCCGCTTGAATTAGCGCCTGGCGACCTTATCCACTGGTGCTTTACCTCATACCAGCACTAAAAATATTATTTTCAATATCTTCACTAGTGAAGTGCTTCATGCACACATAGCTCGATTTAGTGTTTAATGCATCTCCTCGCCGGCAGAACTGCTTCCACTTTTTCGCCAGATGTGCGTCCGTAGGAAACGAAGAAAAACTTATATCGCACGCTTTTCTTTTGTTTTCACTATTACACTTTGTCACGGCAGAAATATTAACGCACAAATATTAAAATTGTTATTTGGTTTTTTCGTATGTTCACAATCAACAATTGCACCAAGATGACGTCACGCACACATCTGATTCTGTCAAAATCAAAAAGAGGGGATTAGCGGTACCGCGATTGGCGCAATCTCTATTTCTCTCAATCGTGGTCAGTGTTGCCAGGTTTTCAGTAGGAGAAAACGTCCCTCTTGGCCTGAAAAAACGCCATTTCCTGCCCAAAAACGTCTTTTCCATGTATTCACACAGAACTGTTCTTATTAAACTTTTATTGTACATAAGGTATACTAAAATGTCTTTTCGACAGAGCACATTTAAATTTATTAGTGGTATTCACTAAAGTGAGCAAGTGGCCTGGCACTCTGGCAAAACAGCAGATGAGCTCTAGCAACGACTGTTGACACCAATTTGGCGAACACCACTATTGTAAACTGGTTTAAGATCATTATTATAAAAATCATTTTATACATACACTTGTGATCAGCTGATCAACAACATTAACTTTTTCATCCATTTTGACTGCTTTTCTTCTGTTTATTTAATGTTTATTATTTTTTCATAAAAGCCTATCTCATTATATAACTAAGACAATATAAATCCACATTTTAAACTTTGTGCAAAAATTATAAAAAATCTGCAAAGTTTCAGCTAGATTTTAAGGCTTTTTCCAGATTTTTTAGATNTAAGACAATATAAATCCACATTTTAAACTTTGTGCAAAAATTATAAAAAATCTGCAAAGTTTCAGCTAGATTTTAAAGCTTTTTCCAGATTTTTTAGAACTTTTTTGAGTGTGCAGTTTGATAGCCCATTAAATTCCAAGGTAATAATGTGCAAGTTTTAAGTTGCTAAAGAATCGCGTAGATTTTTAATATTTTTTTTCTTGTAGACATTACGTTCTGCTAAGAAGGAACATAGTGCTTTTGCGGGCGTGCGTGTTGCAATAGATCATCTCTTCCTGATTTGGCTTTTAATATGCAATTGCAAACATTGTAATAAGCCTTGTAACCTCAAGTGTTTACACAACCAGCCTTTGAACGCGGGATCCTTAGTCCAAGAATAAAAAAAAAAATGTGCGTACGCTTGATTTGCATCATATTTAAGTCATATGTGTCCAAAGAATAAATGTCTTTTGAGGCACCTGCTGCAAAAAACAAAGCTTGTAAAGATTTATTAAGAAAATAATCCAAAATCGGTTCTACTTAAAAGATTTAGTAACAAATTTTCCGAAAGTGTGAGTGTAAGTTCTTACTCTAAAAGAAAATAGTACGCTATATATTGAATATATTGTGCACAGAGAAAAATTACTGGGATTGCGTCATTTTTACACAAAAAACGTCAACAGTATACAAAAAACGTCCAAATGACGTTAAAAACGTCAACCTGGCAACGCTGATCGTGGTATAGGTGCACATCAAGCCAACCACGCACTCCATATGCCTGCTATGCGAGAGAGAGAGAGTGAGATATGCGGGCAGGCTGATGAAGCGGTAGCGCAAGATGTGACCCTTTTACTATGTATCAATTGGGGGACTCCATTGGAGGAGTCATGCTCTAGCTGCCGTAGGCTGCTGTGCATTGAGCTGGGATTTATTCAGGGATGCATTCATGCAGAGACCCACTCCCTACTCCGAGAGTGGATTGGGAGCGATGCTTAAAGCACCGTGTGATCAGTGTTGCCAGGTCTTCGGCATGAGAAAACGTTTCTCTTGGTCTGAAAAAATGTCATTTCCTACACAAAAACGTCTTTTTCAAATGAATGTAAAAAAAAATTCGTCTCATTAAACTTTTATTGCATACAAAGGTACGTAGATATGTACGTAAGGTATATTAAAATGTCATTTCGACAGAGCACATTTAAAATTCATTGCAAACTGGTTTGAGATCGTTAATATAAAAATCATTTTATACATACACTTGTGACCAGCTGAATAAGTCAACAACATTTCGATCTATTTTGGCTGTGTGTATTTTATTTATTTAATGTTTAAAAGTCAAGCTCATTATATAACAAACAAAATATAAATCCACATTTCAAATTTGTGCAAAAGTTATAAAAAAGCTGTAAGGTTTCAGCTAGATTTTCAACTTTTTATTCAGATTTTTTAGAATTTTTTTGAGTATGCAGTTTGATAGCGCATTAAATTATAATGTGCAAGTTTGAATGGGCTAAATAATCGCGTTGATTTTTAATAATTTTTTTTTTCTAATAGGCATTTGGTTACGGGGGTCGGTTGTCGAAAATGCTAAATTACGTTCTGCTAAGAAGAAGCATAGCAATATTTCAGCCTTTTTTTCGTTCGTTACATTTTCAATGAAGTCTTAAGAAAGTCGCCTAGTTTTTTCTGACTTTTTATGCCGCTACAGCTCTTTTGATGCTTTTGCGAGCGTGCGTGTTGCAATAGATCGGCTCTTCCTGATTCAGCTTTTAATGTGCAATTGCAAACATTACAGCAAGCGTCGTAACCTCAAGTGTTTACACAACCAGCCTTTGAACACGGGATCCTTAGTCTAAGAATCCAAAAAAAAAGTGCGCGTACGCTTGGTTTGCATCATATTTAAGTCATCTGTGTCCAAAGAATAAATATCTTTTGAAGCAGCTACTGCAAAACAAAAGCTTGTATAGATTTTTTAAGAAAGTAATTCAAAATCAATTCTACTTACAACGGTAAGGGTTCTACTGACGGTAAAGGTCCGTCAAAAAGAAAAATTACTGGGAAGTTAAAAAACATCATTTTTTACACAAAAAACGTCCAAACGTCAACGGGATACAAAAAACGTCCAAATGGCGTTAAAAACGTCAACCTGGCAACGCTGCGTGTGATAGCCAAGCTGGTTGAGCGGTGACCATAGCTAGGGATGCAAATGATGCATCGATATTTTTGAAACATCGATAATATCGGTTCAAAATTCGATGTTTGCCATCGATGTTTACAATTTCCTAAGATCGCTAAATTGACGATACATCGATGCCAGTTTCAGCGATGTTTTAACATCGACTTTAGTGTGATTCAGAGTTGAATTCAACTTTTTTGACTGGCCATGAATTTTATTACTTATTCTTTTGGGGAAAATTCGGAAATTCCGTGTATACTCTTATCTTTCGATATTAAAAATGCGTACATAATTATTAAAAAAGGACCGGGTTCCCTTTGAAATTTCAACGAATTTGGGGCTTGGAACTTTAGGCTCAGCGAACTTACGACGGCCTGCATTTTTATTATATTTATAGGAAGGGCAAAGGAATAGTAAAGAAATACAGGGAAATACATCCATATGTAAGTATTTTTCTAATTGAATCACAAAGAGTATGAATTGAAAAGTATTAAATTTTCCTTTCAATGTGACTACAACCTAACAAATTTGGAAACATCGGAAACCATCGATATATCGATGTTTTTCTGGCGATGTATTTTAGCATCGATGTTCATTTGTCCGATGCATCGAAACATCGATGTATCGATGTTACTCCCCAAAATTTGCATCCCTAACCATAGCTTAAAATGCCAGCGACTTATCACTTCACTAATTTCAGCGAAGCGATATTTGAGAATTGCATAAAAAACGCATACCCAATTAAGAACGAGCGAACTACTTTTAAACAAAAGTGCGCGTGTTTGTTCGCTGCACTTGGTTTNCGAAACATCGATGTATCGATGTTACTCCCCAAAATTTGCATCCCTAACCATAGCTTAAAATGCCAGCGACTTATCACTTCACTAATTTCAGCGAAGCGATATTTGAGAATTGCATAAAAAACGCATACCCAATTAAGAACGAGCGAACTACTTTTAAACAAAAGTGCGCGTGTTTGTTCGCTGCACTTGGTTTTGGGCGGGAGCGCAACACAAGTTCGTGTGTGTGTCCGCTGCACTTGGTTTATGCGGGAAATGCATAAGTCGCTTAAACAACACAGGAGAGCGAAGTTTTGAAAATAATTTTTAATTTNTTGGGCGGGAGCGCAACACAAGTTCGTGTGTGTGTCCGCTGCACTTGGTTAATGCGGGAAATGCATAAGTCGCTTAAACAACACAGGAGAGCGAAGTTTTGAAAATAATTTTTAATTCTTATAAGATTTGGTACCTTTCGTAACCAGCGACCTCAAGAAAACCTGGATACGGAGATAAAAGTAAATCCGTCAATATTTAAAAAAAACATTCGTCACAAAAAGTTCGCCATGTTTTGTGAAGTTAGAAAAAAATTCTGACGTGATGGATCAAAAAGGACTTCAGGTTAGTTTGGTCAAAAGAATCTTTCATACTTTTTTGTAGAGCTTTGTTTTCTTTATTGTTTATTTAGCTTGCTATTCTTTTTTTACATTACCGAGCTTGAAAACTGAGCTTTCATTTTCTTTACTTATGATCAAGGTTCAAAGAATAAGGTGGAATCGGTTATATGTGTGTGCCACAACTTTTTTTCAAATGTCGAAAATCAAAGTTCTAGAAATATGCCCATATATTTATGTACGTAAGTATTCATGGTCATATTTTAGACAAATATTGTTTTATGTATTTAGTATTTTCACATAACTGCTACGTATTAAGATGGTTATCTACCGATCACGCAGGCTTCAAACCCCTTGTGTTTTAGCCTATCAGTGCGCCATTAGAAAGGAGGGAAATTTTAATTCATTTACCCAAACGCATATCTAGACTCTATATATACGTATATACATATGTACATATACAATATAAGAAGGGCTTGCAGAAGCTAAAAGGGCTCACACTCCCTGACGTAAACGTAAGTTAACGTGTCAGCTGACACGATCAAACTTATGAGGGCGCCATGTAAATGAAAACTCACCACCGCGTGGGCACCTTTAATTTCCACGAAGATCAGACATAACTTCCATGGAAGTTATGCCATGGCTTAACTTCCACAATAGTTAGATCGCTCTGGCGATCTAGTTATTACTTTTTAGGATCAAAAATCAATTACAGTTTCATATTTATATGTATGTATATCGCCGTTTCAGTACAAAACCGCACTTCGTCACTCTGCAAAACCGCGTAACTGACATTTGCTGCGAAAAATTGGATTTTCTCGCACAAGCTCTTGGCTCAATGATTATGCATTCGCCTGAAATGCGATTGCTTTATAAAAAAGACAACCATTTTGATATATCAGTGTTTTTACGCTCTAGAAAACAATTTATGCAGTTTTGCATTATCCTGATACCCGGTTTTGCACTTTGTTGATACGCGGTTTTGTACTTTAAACGACGATATGTATATACAAATATACTAAGGATAAATTAAAATATCATTCGAACAACACTTTGAATATTTACTTGACATTCACGGCAATTTTCAATCTTTGAAGGATTGTGACAGAATTCGTATAATATTACATGACCACAGGGAATAAATACAATTTACCTCGGATTCATTTTACAGTTTATACAGATTTTTAGATTTCCAGAATTTCGACCTCCTTGAGGTGGTTTCGTTCGATCAAATCATCATCCAATTCGTCCTCAGTTTCTATGTCTTATGCGTCTTCTTCATCGTTTTCTAATGCAGTTTTCTTGATTACCTTTTCTAAAGCCACCTTCGATAAAAATTGTTCGATATTTATTTGGCCTTCTAGCAACAACTTCGAGGCCTTTTCGATTTCAGAATCCCTTCGAAGAGTTTCTTATTTTCGTTTGCTAACCATGCCTCATAACTCGCAAATTTGGGTATAAATAACATCCTCTCCTGAGATTAGAAGCGAAATAAAACGCAAAAAACTCCCGTTAATAGGAAAACGCAATGCAGCATTAGCTTTCTAAAGCCGAAGTGGTGCGCATTTTTAAACTTAAAACCGATAGTTGATTCAAAATTTTCTAAAAATAAATCACAAAATTAAAATAGAACCTAATAAGTCATAAGAGTTCCACTCAACGGTTTTAATTATCAGCTTCGAAAATATTCGAAAATTGGCTGCATTAATATAAAACAATTTATATCGTGGAAGAAGTGGTTAATACAATAATCCCATATAATCGCCGGACTTCCAGCTTTGACACTAAAACTAAAGACTTTCTAAAAAGTGGAGTTAGTCAATTTGTGCACCGCAACAGCAAAGAGCACTGGAAGAGCTGGGACCCTTTCAAGCAAGATTTTCTAAGCTTCTTCCTACCGGCCCGGTACTTCGAGCGCCTAGAGGATGACATACGGCAGCAAAGACAGCACGCACGGCAAAAGTACAAGGACTACGTGCTCGCGATACAGAGCTTGATGCGCCGCGCCAGATACAGCAGGGAACAACAATTGGAAAGGATCTTTCGGAACAGTCACCCCGATTATTTATTATACATTCGACGACGAGACTTTAATATCCTGGCGGCACTCCTCACACTCGCTGAAGAATACGAGGGCATTCTCGAAAACCAACGCCGAACGTCGGAAGCGCCCGACGTGAAGTCGCGAGTCACGATGTAGGAGATAACCCTGAAGCGCCGCCTACACGGTCGGACAGATCACCTCATTCGGCCCAATGGCATCGAGTTCCACCGCACAAGGCAGCGATGAACCTACAGCGCCATCAACCCCCACGAACCAGTCTAACCCAAGTAACGTATGTAGAAGGTGTGGTCAAGAAGGACATCACGCTAGGAGATGCCGTAACGCGCGAAAGCTATTTTGCTGGGAGTGCGGCCGAGCCGATGTGCGGCCAGTAGAGTGCTGTCACCAATGCCAAGGATACGACCGGACAGTTCCACCAAGGACGAAACGTGGTGAATTCGTAAAATCCAGCGCCGAGAACCCAGCAACCATGCGCCAAGAACATGGCCGAATCTACGCCCTAATACAGCTTGGCGGGGAATTGGCGGAGGCCGTCATCGACACAGGCGCCTCTAAAAGTTTCGTGTCAGCCAACTTAGCGGAACGCATGATAAGCTCTGGGAACGGCCAATGGCACCATCAGTAGGATCTTTGAAGCCGTAAGAGCTGAAATTCGCATCGGAGAGTCATACCACCACGCAGTACTGAATGTCGTGCCCGGCGCAGTTGATGATGTCATACTTGGTCTGGACGCGCTAGGCAGCATTATGACGACGGTTTCCTGTGGCGGCCACCATATCGCACTAACCAAAATACCTACACAGCATGCCTTAGCGACGCATACCGTAGCGCGCATCACAGAGAGTAGCACAAGCAACCGCCAGACGCATATTCACCGCTTGTACGGCCTCCACGCGCGCAATCAACGCACACTGCCGTTGCATGCCGTGCTGCAGCCCTACGTGTGGCCAACGCATACGCCGCAGTCGACGCGACTCGCGCTGCCACGGCGCACGCCGTCTCCGTACACGGGACTAACGCGCAAGCAGGGCAACAAGCATCCGTAGCCCATACGGAAGCCATCTCACGCCCCTACGGCTACCGCACTAGTTTCCGCCGCGTACGCCTTCGTCAGTACTACGCGCGCCCTGCCGGCGCCTACGGCTACCACACCCGTAGTCGCCGCACGCGCAGTCGTCGTACACGTCTACCCGAGGACCAGAGGGGCATAAGATCACCAAAGTGAGGGGCATGAGATCACTGAAGTGAGGGGGGAGTGTGAGGACTAAATGTTCAACAAAAAATTTAGCCCCGCAAGCAACTATAATATAAGCCGGCAATACGACACCGCGCAACAGCCAGTCAAGCAACACAACTCATAGCAACACCCGACAGCATCTTTGTTGCCATGACAATGCAACATCACACATGCACAGCAACATGTGGCTGCACGGCCACGTAACATCAAGCACGCAGCCTATAAAAGATAGAACACAGCCGCCCTACAGTCAGTCAGCACGGAGCTGTGGTCGCGGGTGAACAGCTACAGTTGAAGGGAGCGATTGCTTGTGAGTGGACCCCAAACACCACAAGACATCACCTCTCAGAGGTAAAAAACCATACTTCGTAGTGGGAACTACGGCTGAATGGAGGGATTGCTTGAGAGTGGTCCCCAAACACCACTCAGAGTAGTGATCACTAAGAACGGTTTCGGTCACCGCTCGCCACTGCCTACCGTGAAGCCGCGTACGAACGACATCCGATCGTTCGCCGTCAACAGGGCCAACAAGAGTGCCACTTACCGTCGTCAGCAGAGTGACGCCAACAAAAGCGCTGCTTGTCGCCGCCAGCCGATCACCAGCAGGACCGCTGGTCTCCGGCGCCACTCTTCGGGGCGACCCGAATGCTACTCAACGACGTTAACTGGGCGCTTCTCATCAACGCGACCAAGAGCGCCACTAGCCATCGACGTAAGGGCGCGTCCAAAGCACCACTTTCCAACGACATCAAAGCGCTACTCCCGATATTCCAAGAGCGCCACATACCGGCGTCACCAGAGCGTTACTCACCGACGTTGTTAAAGCGCTACTCACCGGCGTGACTAGAGCGCTACTCTCTGCCGTCATCAGAACGCGACTATGGTGCTTCTCTCCGATATTGTGAGAGCGTAAAAAGAGCGCTACCCACCGGCGTTGTTAGAGCGCAAATCAACGGCACGACCAGAGCGCAACTCACATTGCAAGAGCGCTATATACCGACGCGGCCAGAGCACCACTTACCGACGTTAGCAGCGCGCCACTCAGCGGCGTAAGCAGAGCGGTGCCCACCAGTTCTGAAGCTACAGCCTAACGGGCTCATAACGGAACAAGAAGCCGTTACCCAGCCACTATAAGTGACGCTACCGAATATTTCCAATTGTTATTTGTTATATGTTTTTTATAGAAATTAAGGAAATTTAAATAATAAAGTAAGATTTACCAGAGCCCCGAAACAACAAATTTATTGCAATGAACCCTGGACACGGCGAGTATACTCCAGCATTGTAGAAGAAGCATCGGGGCTACCAAAATGCTTCGTTACAGCATACAATATAAAAACTGCACATATAGGAAAATGACAAAAAGTTTTGTTCAACATTTTTTTTTATTTTGAAATAATTTGTTTACAATCTGAACGATTTTCATCATATTATTATCATAATTTAGTAACAGAAAGTCTCTTTTTCAATTTGGTAATTATTATGTACCGATCGAGTAACATTTACCAAAGTTATATCGAAAAACTTAAGTGGATCTCCAGTTTTTTTCTTAAAAAATTTCTGTTCAATTGTATAAATAACTTTTAAATGAAATAACCGGATTACAGAAAAGAGTACCCGGAACCAATTTTTTCGTTCAAGCTGAATGCAAAGCAATATCGTCCAATTGGAGAGTCCTCAAAAGGTTTTCCCAGGATAAAGACTATTGCATTTACCTACAGTCAGTTTTTGACATAATGGTTTTAACTAAAACCTTATTACACGTTCTTTACTTTCATATAACGGCAAATTTAGAAACCGCAAAAAATGTGCTTCTTCGGTGACTAATGGAGCCTTTCCGCACCAATTTTCAAGACTGAATAAATGGAGTTAAAATGGGCGTTTCTCACCCTAATTGTATTATGTTAATGTATGTAAATACTTATATGCTTGAAACTTCTATTAACTTATCAAACGATCCATGGTCCTTTTAATATTATATAAACATCCGAGAACATTAAAATGTTTGAAATAAATCTCGTCTCACTTTTTTGTATTTTTCACTTGATTGCTGAAGAATTGAAAATTCATAAGTTTTCATAAAAAAAAATTCATAGTTTTTGTAAGTTTTATCTTAATAACTCAAAAACTTGTAGAATTATTGAAAATGATTAATGAACGTGAGGTAATAATTTAATAACCCTTTATTTGATATATCGTCCTATTTATAACAATAAACTCATTCCATAGATATTACAAACCAAAGTTTCATTTTTAAAATTCATACACTTTGAATCAATTGCGCGGGCTAAAGATCAGTTTTAAATTAATCTTTCGTGGCCATTAACAATTGCCTTAGACCTAAGACATCATAATATTACTATTACAATACGGTCAAATGCCTTTTATTTTCCCCCATACAAAATCGACCCAGCCTATTACACTAAGCTGACCAACCGTCCTCCTTTGAGGAGGATTGTCCTCCTCAAACGTGATTTGTCCTCCTCAAAAATATTGTCCTTCTCTGTCCACCTTTTGAGCAAAAATGTCCACCTTGCCCTCCTTTACAAGTTTTATAGCAGTGATGAAATTTTCAAAAACTTCGTTCAGAATGGCCTAATCGTACACAATCATTGTATTTAAAAAAATTTTACATTTTTCACTTTCAGTTAAATGATGTAAACTTTTGATTCAACTAACCGCCTGTGGGAGTTGAACAATGTAAACGCCTTTTAGCCTTATTTAATATGGCTTTATCACGATATATTAAATGATGTAAACTTTTGATTCAACTAACCACCTGTGGGAGTTGAACAATGTAAACGCCTTTTAGCCTTATTTAATATGGCTTTATCACGATATATTAAATGATGTAAACTTTTGATTCAACTAACCACCTGTGGGAGTTGAACAATGTAAACGCCTTTTAGCCTTATTTAATATGGCTTTCTCACGGCACCCCCATTACGTATTTCGCCATGCTAAATTTTGGGAGCGATTTACCTCATTTGTTGGTAATTCTGATCCAATTGCCCTAAGAATTACGAACAAATCGCTGCCGTCTCTAATTTTTATCGGAAATTTATTGATACCAGTTCACAAATCAAAACTGGCACTTTTTCTGAGTACGAAAAGTAAAATTTATACATGTGTACATCAAACGTAATACGGACACTTACAAATTGTAGCAGTTTGTTGCGAAGAAAAAAACCAAAACACAAAGATAGAGAACTGTCAAATCGAATTAAGAATGTGAACGTGGGAAAGGGATAATACTATGTCCCCACGAGCACTGCCAATTACGTAGTTCGCTTCTGAATTACTTTGGTAAATTACGCCGTTTAAACGACTCATTCCTAATTCGATTTGCCGATTCATTGTGTTTTTTCCTTCATTTCCCCCTTTCTTTGTTTTGATTCTCTCTTGCTTTGACAGCAGCGATTTGTTCGTAATTAACATAGTAATTGGATCTGAATTACATACAAATAGGGATGAAACGATACGAGTAAATATATGTACATACTCGATATTTTTCGATCGATACCAAGTTATTTTGGCATCGATACTTTTGAACTAAGTACCGAGTAGGTATCGAAAAACAAATACTCGTATAGAAACCCGATATTAAGGTAAATTTGGCTTCGGCCATTTTTCCTCTATTGTTATTCCGAATATGAAGCGCCTTGTTTTTTTTTATGGCTGTTTAATTGGCAACCAACAAAGTCGATATAGTGCAAAGAATACACACTCCAATTGCTTCACCAAAGTCGATGTAATGCGACGTATACACGGCCCAACTGTTCGAGTGGAAGGGTGACTGAATCAATGTTCAGTACAAACGTTCCAACGCGACGTTAAGCTCACTGGGTAACTCTACGGGTTTAACGCTCGTTAGCATGTGAAGGCCTTGAGCAAAATGCAAGGAAATAGATACGCAGAAAAGACTAGCGGGAAATACAAAAGGTAGTGGGGTTCTAGCTCTGTTATTAAATAATATAATCAAATAAGAGAAGAGTAGGGTATAGAGAGTTGATTAAAAAAATCTGGAGAAAAGTAGATGTCAAATAGAAAAATTATTCGAGCTCGCGGTATCTAGATACTAAAAAATCTTTAATATTTTAAATGATTTTAAGAATTCCTTTAAGTTAAATTTCATCCGTTTCATTTGGTTTCTATAGCCTTCAAACTTCCAATTGTATGTGGAATTCTACCTGGTGAAGTTATAAGGAGACATGTTTACAACTATCGTATTTAAATCTTTGGCTCATAATTTTTAAAAGCCTATATTAGTTAATAATTAATACGTTGTATTATGTTTCAAAAACTATTCATAAATAATTTAACTACTTTTTTGAAAATAACTATTTGAAATATATTTTGAAAAGAACAAGGTAGGCTGTTACCTAAAATATTCGTTTTCAAAGGTATTTAAGCAATAGAAAATTTTGTAGAAATTCAGTTTTTGTTCAACTTTGAAATTGTAAACTCATAAAATAAAAAGTAAAAAAAACTTAACTTGAAATATAAATATATTTTTATAAAATAAAGAAAATATTTTCCATGTAGGAAACATATTCTTCTAATTTATTCGTGGGAAGTATAACAGAAGAAGACTTTTTCTCATAAATATTTTATGAGCTAATTTTTTTCTTAAACGAGATCAACATTCTTGTAATTTTTTCCAATGAATTTTCTATGTCAAATACCATTCATCATTAAGCATGGTTAATTTATAACATAAAAAGTATCGATATGAATAGGTGTCAATACTTTAGATCCGATATTTTTCAGGTATCGATACTTTGTTTCGATACTACTTCCAAGTAAAAGTATCGATACTTTCATGGTATCGTTTCATCCCTACCTACAAATGAGGTAATTCGCTCTCAATATTTTGTATGGCGAATCACGTAATTCGAAGGGTAATACGAATGGGAGAGCGAATTACGTGCCGTGCGCACTTAGTATAATCCGCGACCGTAATTGGAGAATCGAACAAAGTAATTCACGGTGGCGTAGGAAAGCCTTATTACCTTTTACAACACTGAAAGACTAGCTAACGACTCTTCTTCACAGGCGGAAATTAATGTCCCCCGTATGTCATTTGGTTTGCGAGATATGTATAAGTTTTGGGTGTATAACATAATCCAGACAATCAAAATCCAGAAATTCAAAATGCGGACAATCAAAATACAGACAAATCAAAAGCCAGACAAATCAAAATACAGACAAATCAAAATACAGACAAATCAAAATACAGACAATGGAATAAAAAATCGCGCGATTTTTTATTCCAAATTTTCAGTATTTCTTAAAATATAATTTAATATAAAAAAGCGCCGCAGGCGAAAATAAAAAATAAATAAAAAATAAATAAATTCCGGTACACTGAAATTGTTTTGATGAAGAAGGTTAGGGGTGGATTCGGGAATTTTTTAGAAAAGTATTCCCCGATTTGGGGCGGTTTGAGGAGTATGAAAAGAAAGGGGGCAATTCCCTGATGACGGAAACCGGCTACAGTGGCCACAGTATTTTTGCGCAGATCTCTCTGCGAGCCTAAATACGACTTAACAGAAACGATTTTGATTTGCAGAAATTGTATACATTTTTTCCCCTCA